>NW_024527155.1:1893445-2085080 GCF_017590135.1 Pyrgilauda ruficollis
TATCCAGACAGTTCTCAACAGCCTCCTTCCAGGAGATTTCATGAGTGGCTGTGTATAAAGGGGAATAATGGTGGTGGATTGGAGAGGTAAAGAGGAAATTAGTGCGGGGTGCACTTAAAAAAAGGAGCAAAGTAGGAAACAAACCCCTGATGAGAGGGATGTGGAGATCAGAGCAACAAGGTGTGGTAATGCCTAGGAATCTCCTGTGTTGTTGATGGAGTAGTTATGCTCGAGGGGAAATTATGGTCACTTTTAAAGATGCCCTGGAGAAATAGGGGAGAGAAGGTGAGACTCGGAGAAGAAACTCCTTTTATCAAGAGGTCATTTTACCTTTGTAAGTTTCTTTCTGCCTGATTCAAATGGGCTCCACTTGCCCGCTCATCTGTGAATGTTAAGAGGATGCTGGACCTGCATAGGTTACAAATGGACTAAAATGGAAGCTTTTGCTAACTAAACCAATTCCTTTTGAAATCAAGCTTGAATGAGCTTGTTAATAAAAATGGGTCTGTTTTACTCCCATAAATGGCCTTTTTTTTTTTTTTCCCCTTTTATTTTTCTTCTTCCCAGAAGCCGGTCTGATTTTTACCGTCTAAAAATCCCAGCGTTGTGGCTACTATCCAATTCTCCCCTTGATTTAAGAGGCTTTGCCATGTACAGTTTTTCTTTGAGGGGTTTTCTTCTTTTGAGGTCTCTGGCAGTGGTGGGGGTATTCATAGTTATTTCTGCATAGAGAAGGCAGGATTTCAGCATTACCCCTCCCAGAAGTCCTGGTGCATCGCAAGGATGACACTTGCTGCCTTGTAGATATGAGCCCCTTGCTTTTGCATCCCTGAAGGCCACTTGGGAAGCCGGGCCATGGCCACTGGCCTCAGGGGCAGCTGCCCACTCCTTCAGCTTGGGGCCTTCGGGGTGTGTGCCAGCCCCAGTGTGACACCAGGACTGCCCCAGCGGTGCGAGAGCTGCGGATTTGGGTTTCCACTCCGGGTTTGTGAGCATAAAGCTTCCTTGGCAAGCACGCTCTGCGGTGCCGAGAAGTAGTAGAGACTCAGTAATACTTTTCTGTGGGTCTTCACGGATATCGTTGAGGATGAAGGGGCAGACTGAAAAAATAACAACAGTAATAATGTTTCTGACTTGATGTGTTGTGGCATCATGTCAAGTTATGTCAGAGAGGTAACAGCATTTTGTATGTTTGAAGTGACATAATATAACTTGACTGATGCAACATGACTTGATATTAGAAAATACTGGTTCACAGTGGAACTCTGGCAGGTATCTTCCCCAAACAAATGTTAGCAACTGAGAGAAGAGGGACGAGAGGGGTGAGGGGGGAGAGAAGAACTTCGAGGCTCTCATTTTAGTCAGTTCCACTGTGTAAATCACAGCAGAATTTGCTGTGGGCAAGCCAACCTACGCACCGTGCAGCGCATTTATATATTTCAAGATAATGAGAGTTAAGATATTTCTGAAATATGTAAATGTTTTGATCGCAAAGACCAGATTTCTGCTTAAAAAAGTAAACTGACATCAGGTAGCATGATTAATTCCAACAGATTGTGTTAATTGTAGTTGACTTAAATTGCTGTACAAATGTGTTGGGGGTTAGAAAACTTTTTTTTTAATTGTTGGTGTGTGAAATGAGTAAGCAGATAAAGTGTTTAAAAAAATCTGTTTGCACAGGGAGTAATACAGCCTCTATGACATGATGGAGCAGTAAAGGAATAAAATGTACATTGATCCGGTACTGCATATTTTTTCATGAGTGCATTATGTCTGCTAGTTTGCTCTGCTGCAGAAGTCAGCTGTGACAGACAATGGCTAACTTCATTTTTATCAAAACCTTGCCTTTCTTGTAGTTACCAAATAGTGGAAGTTGAAATGTACCATATATTTTGGGGTAGATCTGTCCTTTTTGAAGGTGGCAGGGTTGAAAAGAACACAGACAGAAAGATGGAACATTTTTGGAGTTCACCATTTTCTGATGGAGGCCAATAAAATATTGGAAGTGGTGAAGCGCCTCAAATCTAAAAAAGGCTGTGGTTTTGTTAGTTTTTGCGTGGATCCTTTTAACTATGAGACTTTAATCTTTGGGATAAAGTCCTCCTCCTTTCTAGCTTGTGACACTTCCTAAAAGAAAGTGATTATTTATGGTGCTTGCACTCTTATGCTAAAATGCATATTCAACACTTGCAAACTAGTATCACTAGGAAACAGGAGTTGTTGGAAGCACTGGATGAAAACAGCTCAATGTAAACCGATACATTTAACATCAAATATTCTCAAGGACTGTTAGGATTAAGTATTGTGAATGAAGGGGGAAGGAAAAGCCACTTCAGCTGGGGATAAGGAATCTAATTAAAAATCGGTATTAAGGATATATAACTTGAGCCTGCTATCATGCTCTTTAGAGTACCGTTGTATCAGTTGTAAAGGGGAGGAAGAAGTATCATCAAAGCAGAAATGAAATGTTTTCTCAGATTAAAAGACTGAGATGAGTGAAACGGTGGTGTTGATCTTGGTAGCGAAGTGTCTGATCCCGCAATCCTTGCGAGAGCCATTGGAGACAACAGATGACTTGTCTGGAAAAGGAATGAGAGTTGCAGGATGTAGCATAAAAGACATGGGCCCCCAACTTGTCACTTTATATTTGAGTGTTGATGGCATTTCTGAAAAGCGGAGTAAACCTGTTAAGTGTTTGTATCGTGTTTGATTAGGTAAATTCATTTTAATATCGACCTAGTGAAAATGGAGCTGCGTTCTCCGGAGTACACCCTGAAACTAACACCAACGTGTGAAAACAAACCCAAAATGTTTGTGCAGAAAATCAGTATCAAGTTTTAGGTCACCAGAGATGGGTGAAACGTAGCTGGGAGCAGCGGGGCTGGCGTAACTCAGCCGGCATCGGCTGCGGGGAGTTGAGAGCCTCTGACCTGCCCGAGCTGCTGCGTGGCGCCAGACACAATCCCTGCTGGCAGGGAGCAGGGCTGGAGCAGAGCGGGAGCAGGAGCGGAGCATCCCCGCGGCCCGGGGAGCACAAAGCGGCGGCGGCGGCGCAGGTGGCCCCGCGGCACCTGGGCGGGGGCCGGGCGGGCTGCAGGTGGTGCTGCTGAGCCGGGAAGCCGCGCTCCGCCAGGAAATCCCGGCAGGAGCTCCAGAGGGGGCCCTGCGAAACGCGTGCATTTATTAATCGCGAGTGTGCAAGGCTCACCAATTGAGAGGCAGAGGCAGCACTAGTCGGGCTTAGGTGTTCTAGCCTCTCTGAATGTAATTTCGGATTTAGATTCAGCTTAAATCCAAAGGGAAAACACTTTATAAGGCTGAAAGCTGTGTAGTTGCAACAGCCAGGGTTATGAGCTATCAAAGGCAATTACATTAAAATAGATTATACTGTGCAAATTGAGCCATTTAGAAGGTGAGAACCAAAGAAATAGCTCTGATCCCCCTTCTTTCTAAATTGCAGTTTTAGTTCCTTGCAATTCTGAGGCACAAAAGTAGGTGAGACTGCTTTTGTATCTGCAAAGTGCTTTATTTCTGAGTGTAATTCTAACTGAGTGCAATCTAGGTTAAAAGCTGGACAACTGGGTAATTAGAGCTCACTTGCTGCTAAAGGACGATCAGCTGTACCGTAGCTCATTTGTGTTCCCAGAGACTTGCTCTCCTCTCCCCTGAGCGGAGGCTGCTGGAGAAGAAGCATCTGTGCCCGGACTTTTCTTGATTGCGGAGATGATGGTGCTGGACAAGGAGGACGGTAGGTGGGCTGAGATTGTGTAAGCCTGCGCTCGGTGTCTTCTGTGTGCTGCTAATGTAGAAATAAATAGTTTTGAAACAGATGTGCGCTGTGCATTTCACAGTGTTCTGCTCTGAGCTTCTGATGTTTTTCTCTTGTGTAGGTAAAAGCATGCTTGCTCTGTATTTTTTTTTAATCTCATCTCTGACATGATCGGACAGCCAAGGAGGGTTTACTCTAGGCTCTGTTTGCTGAGGGACATAGCAGAAACAGCTTGATTTTTTTTTCTTTTTTTTAATATCTATGTAGATTTTTCTTTCTGCAAGTTACTCTAATATATCCATTTTAGCCTGTTTGTTTTAGCAGCTTTTATTGTAAATCTAATTTTGAGATTTTTCTTTCCCTTTCATTTGCATGCCATTTAGGTCTTTTTAATGTGCGCCTTTAATATCTCTTTCTCACAGCTTTTCTTCATAGCTATAAACATAATGACAATAAGCTAATAACCCTCTGTGGCAAAAAAAAAAATAAATAAAAGCGTTGGTTTATTCTAAGAATTTGCTCCCTTCTTTTAATAGCAGAAGTGGAGGTTCATTTGGGATGTAATTTCATGAATGAAGCTGAAGGAGAGCTTGACTGATTTTAGGATTTCGCATATGCTTATTTTTTTTAAGCTGACTAGTCCTTATCAAGGATGCTTAAGGGGAATGAATTGATGTGAGGAAGATCAGTGTTAGTTAGCAGCCTGAATGACCTGATGGTATCTTTTGCACGTTGCTTGCCAGGCTGTGCAACTTAACTGCTCAGTCATCAGTAGTTTCTGGGATGCAGGTGGTAAGTTCAATCACAACTTTTTAATGAGGTTTGGTTTTTTTTCTTTTTAGCTGAGGCTGTTTTGTGGCTTAGGTCTTCCCTCACAGCTGGTACACTGAAAGCAAAGATTAAAACTGAGGCAGAGCAGAAGGCTTCCGCAGCCATCCACATGGACTTCCATCCATGGCACTGCCTCTTTCCAAGGACCTCCGCCTTGGTGGCACTTTGTGCCTGGAAAGTGGGAACTGCATCTTAACTTTTAACAGGCATTTCTACCTAATATCTCCTTACTTCATTCTACCTGTATAAATGGGTGAAGTGGGCCATGTAATGGACTTCCCTGATCTTTTAAAATTTATTTCAGGAACCTCTTTATGCATTAAAAAAAAAGGTCATAGGCTGTTGGCATTGGAAAATAAGAGAAATTACTGAATATTTGTAAGACTGTAGACAGGAAATAGATTTTCACAGGGAGCAAAAGAGCTTGGAGAAATTGGAATTTGGGCATTTTGGCAGTAGCATTGATTTTACTTGAATATATATATTGCTTTTTAAAATATTTATGAGAAAAATAACTTGTAATTCAAAGTCACTTACTTTCCTGTGTCAGAGTCATGCTAACTGTGTTTTGTGGCTACTACTAAGAGCTGCTCAGTGCTATTAAGTTGAAATTATATTATTTTTATTTCACAACCCATATCTGTCTTCTAGTATTTTACAACTGAATTAGTACTGCACTGGAGAATAATTAGGAAGGCTTGACTATTGAAAGATCAGAAGTCTTCTACTAAAGTTTCTCCTCCCTCTCTCCTTTCTTTGCCTCCCAAAAAAGGGAGTATTTTAGACCTAGCATTTTGAGGTCTTACCTCATTGTAAGGTTGATTTCTAAAATTCTCCCTCTGGCATGTTCATGCATGTAGAATTTGAATCTAGTTTCTGGGATGGCATGTGAGGTTTTGTTTCATGAAGCATTTGGGACAATGAAAAAAATGTGGTCTTTTTCACAAAGACTTGACACCTTTAAAATAGGAGACCAAGCAGAAATGCATCATTGTCAGTGCCCCCTTGTATGCAGATTCAATCAGGTTTGGACTAAGAGTTGACCAATGTGAGATCAAAGTCCCTGTAGAAATTGTCATGCCCTTCTGAATTTATTCCGTGCTAATTAAGTTGGCATCTCAAAACTGTGAAATAATCTTATTCGTGGGGAGAAAAAAACCTAAATAATGGGCTTTATTTCTGTTAAGATATTCTAAGTTCCTTTGTTAACACAGTAGAACTTGGAAAAAAAAAAAAGTAGATGTGGAGCATCTGTTACACATCTTCTAGATCAGCTTTGCAGTTGACTGGCCTGTGGATAAAAGACACGCTAAGTGCTTGAGTATTGCTTATGCTGGGAAAACAAATGAAGCTAACAGGGTTTCAAAGGCTTTGAAGCAGTGTCACTCTCAGAGGTGTTCAGTTGTTTTCTTTGGCAATATAAGTTGAAGCAAGCTAGTTTACTTTATTAGAGGCATAAGGCTACTCTTGTAACCTTCCTCTGACTAAGATGAATTTGGCTGGCTGACCTTATTTCTTGCTGGACCACACGTGTTGTGCTGGGTTTGGGTTTTTGGGGTTTTTTTTTCCCCCCCTCCTTAGGATTCAACTCTTTTAAAGGGCAGCAGCATTTTCTGTATTTTGTTAAATCTCCCTTTTCAATTTGTGCCTCCCTAAAGAACTATGTTCTGCTATGATGGAGCAATGCAAATCAAGTAGAATAGCCCAAATTAATTCTTCACATTGGCGGCAGTATGATTGCCTGCATGGAATCAATAATGCATCATAGAGGGATCAAATTTTGGAGTATAATGTGTGAATAATGCTTGACACAAAACAAAAATTCAGTCATCATAATAGCAATTAGGAAAAAGCTGCAGCTTATCCCAGCTGTAATCTCTGCTAACAATGAAGCACAGCCTGGTAATCAGCATGTATGGTATGAAATGCACTAATAGAAATCACGGCTCTTTGTTATGTGTGTGGGGGGTGAAAGTTTCCTTTTCAGCTAACTTGTGCTGTGTTAACCAGACATGGCATCCTTCAACCAAATTGTGGAGTGTGTGTGCACTTATAAAAACACTGATCAGCTGCGTGTTCATCCCGATGTTTGCATAGACAGGAGCTCCCCAAATCACGGGTCCTTTGTGTTTTTGAGCAGAACTCTGATTAAACAGATCACAAGAGTAGGCTGAGTAAAATATCAGAAGACTCCATTAAACATGTACCTTGATTTTATATAGAAAGAAAATTTCATAGTTTCTTTAAAAATGAAAAGAAAAACATAGATACTTTGTGGTTGTGCACATTGGGGTTGGAGAATGGGTCTAAGGTTGATGGGAGGTATTTAGGGCAATGAATATTAGATAATTGGAAACTGGATTAGTAGCAGCACTTGGGTTCCCTGTTGTGTGAAAGCCCATCTTGTCCCACACAGAAGGTGAAAAAAACACAGCATTTGGAATTGGAAAAGCAGAGAAATGGATTGTATAATGTCAGTGACAGGGCTTGCGCCACAGAGCCCTGCCGGGACAGCAGGGCTGTGGGCTGGCTTCACAAGGGACTGCGCCAGCTGCCATATGGAGGTACCTATAGATAGGTAGATGGATATGGAGAGACACCTATCTCCAGCAACACAGGTCCAGGCAGTCCTGTTCTGTGGATAAAAATCGTGATACACACAAGAATGCAGCAGGCACAAATTGTGCCACGCAGGAAGAAGAGCTGTTCTGCGTGCTGCTGGTGTCTTTGTTTTCCTTGGAGCATACCTTTCTCAGGTGTGCCTGTTGAGGAGTCATACAGAGAGAGAGGGAGATGGCACCGTGGCTTTTCCTCACAAAAATGGAACATGGAACTTAACTTTTCTGTTGCCTAACGTTCCTGAAGCTCTCTCTCTTTCTCCTTTTTATCTCCTGTGCCACTCTACCTCAGACCCTCTCCGTGGTCCACCGGTGTCTAGCTTACCATGTATGAAGAATCCCTACACATCTTCCCAGACATCAGCTTATTCAAAAGCTGACCTATAAAGGTTACCAAAGACCTTATTTTTGCCTCTTTAGCTGATTACCTGTTGGTTTTTTGAGGGCTTGATCTTCACACATATGGTTTTGGTGTGATTTTAGGGGTTTGCTCTGGCTTTAATTCATGGCACAGTGTCCTTTTGTAACTCAGAATAACAGCAATGCGTTAATATGTTTATGAAGAGGAGATAAAAACTTGTCAAAGAAGTATTCTAAATAAAATTGGAGCACATTTGGCAGCAGAACATGAGACTCGGTTTGGCCATAACGGACCAAAAGACCATTTGGACTGTTTCTCCAAAGCTGACCAAGTGTGGAGCTAGAGGTAGTTCTTCCTGGAGATGCCCTCTGCCCCTGAAATGACAAACATGGAAGCATGGCAGAAACATGGGGTAGTAAAGTAATGGCCTAAACCTATTCAAGACATGGAGGCTACTGTAGTTGGAGCACTGATAACCTAGATATCCATTTAAAGAAATCCCATCCTATGGGAAAGAGTGACAGCAGGTAGCAGGCCTAAGAGGAGCAAACTGCTTTGTATAGGAGTATGGCAGGGAATCAAATAGTTCCTAGTGTTTGCTCAGACTAGATAGCTGAAGGATCTGGGTAGGATGTCATCGTGCTTCATCCCCAGATGCTGTTGACATGTGATAATTGCCTGGTTGGCATAACAAGCGTTGAAACAGTGTAAGGACGTTTTTCAACTTGGGTAATAGGGCAAAGGAAGCAGCTTGTTCTTGGAAATGAGTTTGCTCTAATTTTGGTTTAATGCAGTAGAAAGTGTACTTGATGCCCTGGCAGCAGAACATAATTCGTCTTCTTTGGAGTTAGTGTTAAATTTTATTATCTTTAATAAATACAACGTGAATATGTCAGCCTGTTTGTCATAGCCATTCCAAAAATGTTCTCTTATGGTAGAATCTTCGGAAAAATTCCTTTTAAGAGCAGTGCATTATTAATAAAGTAATCCATTAGGTCTGGTGATAAAGGGTCACAGCAGAGTCTGAAATACATTTCTTAAATGGTTAAGAAATTTATCATGGTTGGAGGATTAATTGATTTCATTTGGAAGCTTTCTTAAGGTTTTCAGGCGTTGTGTTTAGAGATGGTTTGGAAATGTGCTTGCTGCTCAAAGTTTTGCTTCGCTGTCATTAGCATGAACATTTCTGCTAAAGGCAAACTGTTCTTTTAGCATTATGACTGATTGCATCTGTGAGGAGTCCTACTTAGGTAAAGAATATGAAAGTTTATGGCAAATACGGTATTGTACTTGAAATCAATTCAAAATCAGAATAATGGAATCAAGCATTAAGTGTTGCAGTACAAGAATAAAGAAGGCACTGCAGATGCTGCTAAATGCTGAACTATAAAACTCCAATGGGGCTATATCTTTTAAAAATTGGACAGAATTGTCATCATTTAGAATACATAGACATAGTTGTAAACCGTAGAGAAATCACTGCCCCCAACTTCAATAATGTGCGTAGCTGTTGCCAGGGAATGATTTATTCAGTGAATGTAGCTCCTATTCACTGAAGACTTGCGGGTGGAGGGAAGGGCGTTTTGAAATGAACGTTGTTCACTATTAGATTAACATAATTAAACCTATCTGAGAAGAATTCACCGCAGCTACTGTTTTTTTTAGTTCTGTGTGTGTGTGTGTGTGTTTTCTCTGTCCTCCAGTGGGATGACTCCCAAGCCCAAGTTTCCAAGCATGACTTGGGGTGCTATCCATGCAAACAGATGCTCAACTCTCCAGTGAATGTTCTTGCAAACTACTTTCTACTTACATTCCTTATCAAAGCAGATAATGGATGCTCTTGTCCAAATTTAGAGGGTTTTTAAGTTTCATTGAACATTTTTGAATTGTTTACACCAATGTTCAGAGTTCCTTGTGTGCTAATCAAACTCTGAAAGGGTGATTTGGGCAGTGAAAGTATTATTTGTCTTCTTTTAAAAGAATTTATATCAACAGTTCTAGTTTCTCTTAAAGAAAAAGTGGATGATTGTTGCATATTCATGACTAAACTGCAGAGAACTTGGACCAGAATTAAACAATTAACCCTCTCGCCAACATCCATTTGAGTAGAAGCCAGGGATGTTCCTACTTGGTTTATTATGGATCTGAGATATAGAAATGTATTCTGGAGGACTCTGTTTCTAATAAATAAAAAGACATAATGAGAATGTAACTGGGAAGGAAGACAAAAGCAGCCATGCTTTAAATTGTTAATGATGGTGCCAGTGGCTGCAGCTTTACCACAGCTGTTTAAATTGATCAGCTAGTGAAAATGTTTTGTTTTGGCATTTTCCCTGCATGTGCAACTCTTTCGAAGGGACTTCTGGAAGCTTTTCAAAGGGGAATCATGATCTTTTTTTAAACTAGGCTTAGAGCACCAGAATTTCCAGTATTTTGGAATCCAGTATTTAAGGATGCAGTTCAGTTTTTCTTTTGTAAAGTTTTTGGCTGATGAGCCATTATTTCTTCTGGATTTCCTTTACCACTTTTTTTCCCATCCACAAATACTTCAAATGACTCTCTACCCATAAAAGCTGAGGGAACAACACATTTCCTAGCTGTCCTTTTTTCTTATTCTTTTTTTTTTTTTTCCCATCTCTATTTTACTGATGCTACAGAGCTTGATCAGAACAGCAGAAAGGGGCTATGTCGATTTGCTATGCATCTTTTGGTCAAGCATCCAGTGTGAAATTGTTCTATAAAATGTTCTTTTTCAGAGGGAACTCACTCCTAATTTCTTTCCTGGTTGGCTCTACCTTGCAGCTGAAGTGGGTTAAGCAACACCTCTTTATCTCTTGTATCCTTTCCTTCCATTCCAGAGAAATGGGTATACGTCTCAAAAAGATGCAATCTCTTCAAGGCAGGTAGGGACGAGAAGATTGGACTTTCTGTGTGTTCACAAGTGATGTGGTAGAGATCTTTGGGCAGAGGACTGGCTTGAGCTGGTGAGCCTTGGTGTCTTTTGCAGAGCACCTCCTGCCTTGAGCTCATGAGCAGACCTGCCTGGGACCTTGTGTGAAGCCTCTTCCTGTCATTCCTGGTGGCAGGTGACTCCTGGACAGGCCATGCCTTAGATAATGTTGAGCAGCCAGGTTTCTGCATTAATGTACTTGCAGTGAGGGTGGGTACTGAACATTATTCAGGATCCATTATGTATTTATCCTTATACTCCTTTGTGGAAAATGATTTCTGTAAGTACCCTGTTACGGTTATGAAAGCCTAAATAAGCATCAGTCTCAAACCCTTTGACCTGTCTGCACAGAATGGAGATCTGTTTTGAAAAGGACTCCTTTATATCTGTTTTTACTCCATGCCCTTCCATTCATTTGCCTATACAAAGCAATAAAGGGTAAAACCAAAGTAACATAAATTGGTCTGTCTTCCTGAATCCATGTCTCGCTAATGTACCCAGATTAACTCAACTGTAAATTGTCTCCTTTGGATGTCGTGTCTTGCTAAAAGTTTCCTATATGATTCATGATTTGGATTGCTTTTAACAGCTATTGGCTAAGCAATATGGTAAATGTACAAGGTGATGCAATTGGCATTAGTGAGAGGATGCACAGGAGCATGTAATGCAGTCAATACTACATTAACTACTGATGCCCAATTACAGAAACTGGAAGAGTGGCTTTTAGGAGCATTAGGACTTGCAGAAGAGCTGAGATCACCTGCCGCTCCTTGCCTAAAAGCTTCACCCTTTATGCGCTGGGATCAAAGCAAACATTTAGTTGCTATTTTGTCATGTAAAACAACGAAGGTATTCTCCCCCCGCCTTTTTTTTTTTCCCCAAAAAGTGTCACACTGATGCTTTTAGCACATGTAAAATCCTATCTCTGTATTTCAAGACTCTACTTCCATCTCCTGGGGCAAGACTTTATTTGAATAAAAACTCTTTAACCACCTCTGCATTTATTGTTTCTCTGATGCTTACTATTTCAGCCAGTTTTTATTTTAAAGAAATACTAAGTGATATTTAGAGTGTCCTATTTCAGTGTGCCAGAGTGGGCTCTCTATTGCTCCCCCCAGCTTCTTTCCCTTTTCTAATCTGTATGTGATTGTTTGTGACCTCGGCTGGCTCCAAGTCTCTAAAAAGTGTTTTAAAATACAACCAGATACCACATAAAACAGGATATTTGAGTGTGCACCCTTTCTGCAGTCCACATTCAGATTAAGCACACATTGTTTCCACCACTGCTTTTAAACCCATTTGCAGGAGATGGGAAAGGACCACATTATACTAAAAAACAGAGTGCATACTTTCAGATTGAGCTGTGTGATCACAGCTTCTAAATCTATTTTAAAAATAATGAGCAATGTCGCTGTTGCATGGCAAAGCTAGCAGCCCACAAAGTTCCTCTGGACTTGGAGCGAGATGGGAAATTAAGCAGCTCTAAGAACACTGAAATATTTTAATATAAAAGACAGCTGGCAGGTGGCTTATTGCTCTCGTTGCAGCATTTGTCTTTACTTCCAGCTATGATACTTGGCATATCACTGCTGCTTTTAATCCTCAAAGCATTTTGCAGTAGTGAGGAATTTGTGCACCCCAAGCTCCCCTGGAACTCCAGCCTGGATATCTGGGGGATGTGCCTGACCCCAATGAGGCATGGGTGGACTTTTGTGTTTTAGCTGTCCCTGGTTTGTTCCTCTCTGCTTTCTGTCTGCTGGGCCTGGGTCCCACCTTGCCAGCTGTCCCGTGCTGGGTTAGGAGGTCAGACCTCTGCAGAAGAAGGGAGAAATAACTTCTGGATTGCCTGGGTAGGACAGAGTGCTATTGAAGAAATTGCTCTCCTTAACTGTTTCAGGGAAAGTTTTATTGATCCCAAACTGACAATTTTAATGTTGGCATTTTTTTTAATCTCAGAGGTCCAGTCGAAGCAATTACAAATTGTTGAAGAAAAGCCTTCCCTGTCTTCCTGCCGTAATTATGAGCATTGGTGTCGTTCGCCTCCTGCTCCTGCCGTGACTGTGAGCATGGGTCTCATCCCCCTCTTCCATTTTCTGGGCGCAACAGAAGAAACAGGGTACGGCTGTGCTGTAAAACATCCTGACAGTCTACAGGCATTTCCTCAGGGACCTTTTTTTTGGTAGATGGTGCCTTAACTTCCCAGCCCGCAGTTGTGTAGGTTGTCCATGTGTTCGCTCCGGAACCCCCGGAGTTCTGCCCCATCACAGCGCTGGTCCGGGCTGCTTGCTGCGGCCGGGGGCAGAGGAGGAGCCTGTTATTTTTAAGTCCGACTGTTGCTTTCAGGTGCCGATCGATGCTCTTTTGAACGTCTGGGGGAGGAGAGCAGAAGGTGACCTGCTGGTTTTCCCCTTGCACTAATGTGTTTAAAAGGTGGCACCAGCAGCGGGGGCGTGCGGGAGCTCGGCTGAGCTGTGCCTTCAGCGCGCTTGAAACGCAGACGAGGATCCTGAGCTTGATGCACTTTCCAAGCTGTACAAACAATGTTTGAAAAGTCTGAAGTACCCAGCAGGGCAAGTCAAAACGTCCTTGAGCAACTTTGTATTTAGACAGTGTTTTCTCTCTTTGCCTTTGATCAGGAGGGAACAGATGTGCCTCCTCTCATGTGTGTGTTTGCGCGCACCCCCTGATGTACGCGCATTCCCTGTCCTTGTGCAGGGCTGCAGTATTTAGGGTATGCTGCTATTCCTCTTTGTTCTTTCTTATTACTGTTATGTTGTTTTTTTGGTGGTGTTGTTGTTTTTCCAGGGAATCTAAGTTGGAATTTAAAGAGGTCGGACTAAACAAGGTTTTAACTTACTCTCGCTCATTTCCTTATCTCTCTTTAACTTGGATAGAGTGGAAAAAGAATATGTATATAGTAATGCTCCCTTTAAAAAAAAACCAAACAAACAACAAACTATGCATATATATAATCGATTCCTTGACTAGTTTTTTGGGGGGGCAGATTTTGAGCATTTGGTCTAAGTGGGCTGCTCAGTGAAATTTGTACATTCATAAAATAGCTGATTGAAAAGCAATATTTCAGATAAATACAAGCCAGCGATCTATCAGCAGTTGTAATAAAAGCTGGGCTTCAGGCTGTGATTTTATTTTGAAATAATAAGAATTGCTTTATTCTTTTTACTTGAGTTACCATGGTAATTCTGTCGTGTAGCAGTGTTATATTGATTTAGAAAGTGGACAGTAATATTTCTTTTGTGTTATTCTGTTTCTAGGGGTTGATTTCTAATTTCCACTTGGAGATTACTTTTATAAATTTCTTAAGTCCTTCCACTTTTTTCTCTAGCAGTGTAATTTTCCTCTCACACATTGCTATTTTCTGAGCTTATTGGTTTGCTCTTATTTTAAATTAAACTTGCTGGTTTCAAATATTGAAATGACATCTTTGTCTGTGTCTGTACTTTGGTTTAGCAAAATATTACAGTCTGCTGTTTTATGCTTAATAATTTAAGGGAAGCTTTATGTCTGCCATCAGTGGTTGTTGGTAACTCATGACTAAACCAACACAGAGCTCAAACCTCTGACATTTTAATACCATGTAATGGTGCTTCCACCCTGCACACTCCTTGGGTTTTTCTTTAATCTGTCTTGTATGTGTTCTAAAAAGAATGCCAATTAAATTCTGAAGAGATTGGGAGGAGCTTTTGGGTGGAGCTGGGTCTTGGCCACCTTAGGTCTCTGTCACTCTTGAAAGAGTGGTTTTATCTATGACACAGGTACCATTCCTGGCTACCCATACTTCTCTTGCAGTTAAGAAGCTTCAAGTTTTCTAGAGGCAGAATTTTGACTTTCAGAAGTGCTTGTACACACTCAGTGACTAGAGAAAAATAACAAACTGCTTTAGCTCTGTATAGGATTGTAATATAAGATTTTCCCAACCATTCTGGTTCTGTGCTGCTTTAGCTATGGAGCACTGCTCTTAGATTCGTGCTGCTTTAAGAAATTACAGTCTAAACAGGATGTGACTGTTCCTTGTGGCATCTTTCTTTTATTGTGAATGAGAAGTAATGGTTCTATTCCAAACCTGGGAGAAGAGGGGAAATGAACCTCAAGCATCACTGTCTTCAGAAGCAGTGTTGTAGATCCTGAAACCAAAGCCATGAATTCTGCTTTCCAACAGGAGTCATTCAGATGAGCTTTTAGTCCAGAGGGTGGGATACCTACTTTGTGAGCACTAAGGACAGATTTCCTGATGATATAAACTACTGGTAGGTTTGGTGGTGCAAGTAACTGGTGGGAGTGGGACTGAAGCCATGTGCTGTTGCCCCATGGTTTCATTCCTGTATGAAGCTCACAACAGTAGGAAAAGGAGCTCAGGAATCCCATCTGATCTGTTTGGGGATCGCTGGAACATCTAGAAGTAGGACCTACCACCAGCTGGAAAGGGCAGAAGAGGAGGAAAAGGGTGGCTTGGACAGATGGTGGTTGACCTCAAAAGGACTGAGGTGTGAAGTAGGTGGTAAAAGGCACATGCAGTCCTGGAATGAATTGAACAAGAAATTGTTAATGATGATTCCTGTTAATAATGCTGGAGAGAGGCAATGGTAGACCTAGTCTGCTACGGATAACTTGCAGATCCCTCAAGCTAAGGGACAGTAAATCCACATGGAAGTAGGGGCAGAGAGGATGCTCATGAAGAGCAATCTGTGCTTCAACTCATCTGCCTTTGCAAAATGAAGGCTGACTGGTCTGGACAAGCACTCTGGGAGGAGAAACACCAAGGATGAAGGAAAAGTGGACTTTTTACCCCAAAACATTAGAACAAGTAGTTGGATAAGAATGTTTCTAGGCTAGCAATTTAAAAGCTTCTGGGCTTCTGGTCTCTAGATCTGCTTTCCTCAGAGGGTAGTGGAGGCATGAAGCTGACTTGCTTGGGTTAGAGGAAGGGATGGTGCAATAGCCTCTGGCTGTAGGAGCTGGGACTCACTAGTCCTTCTCATCAGTCCATGTTGAGGCATTTATGTCACAGCCTGTGAAGCTCTGTCAATGTTTCCATAAAACCCCTGTATTTTCATGAACATTCATTTATGGCAAAAGTCTGCACGTAAGATCCTGCCTGAGGTTACCTTTTTCTTCCCTATTAAAATTTTATAAACCTGTCACTTGGCTGGGAATTTTAGTTTTCTGTGAAAGTGAAATAGAAGGGGGGCCCTGATGGGGAAGCATGGAGGTTATAGTGTCATTTTCTTCCTCAGTGCTCCCTTTAAAAATAAATAAATAAGTAAGTAAAAAGGCACAAGCTACAATCTTACGGGTGAGCTCCTTGATGGGAATGGCAAAAGCCATGTCTGCAGGTTCTGAACTTCTTTTCAGTGATGTGATTTGGTTTGATCTGAGTGTGAAAACACATAAGCAGCTGCTGCTCCCAGAAGTCTCCCCTAGCTTTTCCGTGTGCAGGTGTTGCCTGTGCTGTTCAGCTTGAGAGCAGTGATCCACAAACTTTAAACCTTTCAAATGGGTCCTGACCTGTGAGGCTGTAATGGCCCTCGGAGCCTTTATGGCCCATCAGATGATGTCTGTTACACATTAGTCTGTAATAGCTCCAGAATAAATAACTTTTTTTTTTTTTTTTTTAAATCAGTAATTATATCTCTCCACAACGGAGTGCAGTGGCTTCTCATGCTAAAGCACAGTTTTAAAGTAATGCAGCAAGAGACTGTTTAATGTCTCTGACAGTCTCGGTGCTGAGCACAGGTCGTGTGTTTTCTTTCTTCAGCATTTTCTTTCTCATTCCTTACTCGTATTGCAGCAAATCCATGCTACCAGGAGCTGGCATCTCACTCCAGATTCTCTGTGATGTGGTAAACAAATACCTCATATTATGGGTCTTCTCAAAATAATGATCTTGTCTTTCCCCATCACAGTTGCTTTTCAGGAACAGCTGATAATTTGCAATCTTCTTAGTAGGGCTTTATGCTCAAGAGTGTAATCTTGCTATGGTGGGAAAAAGGACCAGATGATTTAATGGACTTTTTTTTATAATCATTGCATTCTGTATCTGATCTTTTTGTGGGATACAGTGCTGCCTGCATTCTAAGTTGGGATTTGGGTTCGCTACCCCCTACCTAAAATGTATTTTCTTTCCCTATGGTTCGTTCAATTATAACTCTAGGATATATCTTCTGGGACTGAGTAATTGGCTAGGTCAGAAGTAATCTTTATTTTCACTAGAGAGATGTTTACAAACTGATGCTGTAGTATCTCTTTAAAACCCACTGAGAATCTGATTAAAGGCCTGAGGATCTTCTGCAAAGATTGCCTGCTCCCAGTTGACTTGAAAGGGTCAGCATGCTGTCACAGTTTCGACGACTAAGAATTAACTTAAGGCTGATTCAAATGCTACTCTCTGTGTACAGCATTGATTGGACTGCTTTCAGATGGCAAGAGGTAACTTTATCCTGCAGCATGTGTGAACTCCATTTAGTTAAATAGGGAAGCTGAATGAATATGCTTGCTTGTGGCAAGGGAGCTCAAAGGTGAACACGTTCTACCCCTTCTGCCCTGAATTAAATACTTTGGGGAGGATGGGAGAGAAACATAATTCTTGTAGTAGCATGCTTGGGATACTGACTGCTGCAGCTGTTCTTCAGCAAGTGCAGCTCCTAAGTATCACAAAATCTTTCCTTCCCTTTCCCTATGCACCGTCTGCCCTGTGGGCTTGACCATAATGAGATGGGATTGCTTGTAGTGGAAATGGCAGCAGAGTGCTCTTTTGAATGGGAAAATAAACCCCAGACAAAATAAAATTAGCTTGGTGCAGCATTATCACTGCTCCTTTTTTCAAGAATTGAAGATTTTTAACCTGGTTTCATGTGAGCATCAGTGTTCAAAGGCATCATGAATTAATGTGGGAATGGCATTAATGGTGCTGACTCACACAAGGCTGTGGGCTTTGTGGTGTCACACTTGCAGTTGCTAGCATTGGAGTAGCTTTTAAAAAGGTCCTGCTGAATGCAGCTGCCTCATACAGAGATGGGCTCAGTGTGAAGCAATGCCAGGCTGCAGACTGGTGTATTCCTGCTCCATCAGGGTCTGGACCAAAGCAGGCACTGCTGCTGCTCCTGCTGCAGCCAAGGCTGTCATGTGGAAGTTCTGCTGGGCATCTTGTGGAAAGAAAAAGGTCTGGGCTGAGGTGTGCTCCTGAACTCCTGTCAGCCTCCTCACCAAGCCAGTGGCTCCTTGAAATGATAGAGCATCCAGAGAAGGTGCCCCACCAGCACCTTCATCCAGGACACAGGGGCCAGCTATGTAAATCAGCCAGCATCTTGCTGAAGGTGAGTATTCCTGATTTCCTGCCTCCTGTGATGTCTGGTGCACTGAAGACCTTCCTGGTGACAGTCACAGCACTGATGCCCTTCTTGGTGTTTGATAGAGACATCAGTGCTGTTCACAACTGAGCAATCCCAATGGTTTGGTGCATCTGTGTTAGAGACCACATTTGCCTGGGCAATTTCTTAGGAATTCTTCTGGGTTGTCTTGGGGTGAGTGCAATGTGGCTGTAAGCCAATATCACAGGCTAAACAAAAACCTTGGCATTTTTTGGTTTGTTTTTTCTTTTTTTGTCTTGCAACTGTTGTGACAAATCCAGGAAGAGGAGATGCTGGAAATGCTGACAGGCTCTGAGTTAGAGCAAGCAGAGAGGCCATGCTGCAGTAATGTACTGCTCAGCTTTAATTGTGCCCAGTGCAATTTCTGTGTTCCCCATGGGCACTTGGCCATGCTCACATCCAGAGCTGCAATTTGCCAGTGGTCACTCTCAGAAGAAAAATATGTGTTGGCAGGATCCTCAGTGAGCTGATGGCAGCAACTGCACCAGCCAAGATGGAGGAAAAGAGAATGATTTTTGATGTCTCCTGAAGGTGACCAGCTATGAAGTCAGACAGTTTCCATCTGCAAGACTTGAAAAATGACACCAGAGATTGACAGTCATGTCCTCACTTCACATGCACTCCCAGGCTAGAGGGGCTGCTGCCTTGTGGTCACAACTGCAGTTTAGCTGTGGCATGTTTCACTGTACAAACTGAATCCATTTTCTGTACAGTAACCAAAGCTCTGATTGCCTCTTGAGACAAATATTTTCACCGTCTTTTGCCGCTGTAAACTTTTTACCAAATGAAACCCTGAACTAGGGAGCTGTGGACATGCTGCAGTAGCCCCTGTGCTGCACTTGATGGATACTCAGTGTTTGCTTCTGCTTCCTTTCATCCTGTGGTTTTTCTGCTCAGGTTGGTTGGCTCCTTTCTCGTCACTGCACAAGCTCCAAGTGTCTTAGTCTCAAATGGTGACTTGTTTCCCGCTCTACTCCCATCCCAAGCAGGTGACTAAAAATTTGAGCTCGCCAAATCCTGTGCTGTACTTATGGTTCCTCAGTGTGTGCAGTTCTCATTCAGCTTGTGAGCTTGCAGCACTGACTCTCCAGAGAATGCTCCTTCATGATGCTTTAGCAAAGAAAACAACCATTTCTTGGTCTTGACTCAAGTTTCTACCAGATCTGCAGAACAAGTCAGTTGTGAAGATGATTACTCTGGTCCCTGCTACAAGGGAGGGTCATGAGAGTTGTTACAGTACCAGCTGTGAACAGTGTGACAAGTCTCATTCTGTTTCAATTAAATGAATACACTTGAAATGCTATTAACCTAGTTAAAATTTTGCTTATCAAAGCAAGATCTGTAAAGCAAGCCAGGTAAGTGCCTATTACTGTTTGAAGTTGTATGAGAATGCAGGAGGAGGAGTTGATTTTGAACTTTCCTCACGCTGCATATCATGATCAAGCGCTTGAGGCAACTTTAACATCTGAATGATTTCGTCATTAAAGGAGTAGTGTTCATAGCAGGGCTGTGTTTACTCAGCATTTCTCTGCCAGCTCTTAGAGCACTCCTTCCACTTAAGTGTTTACCCTTGAGTTCAGGAGAGATGCCTACCCAGTGAAGGAAGTGTTCTGCACATCCTGTGGATGCTGAATAGCAGGATTTTAATGAAATAAATGCTGAAAATGTTTTCTATTTCCTGGAAAAAAAAATCACTAAGACATCATGTAGGAAGAAAAACCCAAAAGGACTTGATCCTGCTTCTATTTTTTTGGTACTTTGCTGTGTGGGTCAGTGTATGCTCAGAGAACAGTAAGAAATGGCCTCTAAGTTAGAATGTTTGAATTAAGCACCAAGAAAAGGATTGAGTAGTGCAATGAGAGTACAGTAACCTTCACAAAATAGCAGCATTTTGGTAATCCATGGTGGAATGAAATTCTGGGTTCCAGATCTCAGGTGTGAATGCTACATGATGAATTGCAAAAAAAAACCCATGTAAGTTCTTGTGATTCCTTCTGCAGTGCCAGACCCAAGGGCAGATCAGCATGGGTGCTGGCTGTCAGTCTGTTTCCAGTTTACTTTGGGAGTAAGATTTTGTGTTATACTGCATCAAATGCTAATCTGGCTGTGCTTTTTGTATCACTTATGCAATTTAATAGGTCATCCTCACCTCCCCCCTTGCTTGATTTACTTTGCTATGTACTGTGTATTATGGTAAAGTGCTTTTCCTCTAAAGTATGGAAAACCAGTTTGGGAACAATGCACAAACTAAATAAGGTACATGGAGATGGTTTAAAAATATTAGCAAAGAGATAAGCAACAAAGCACATTTCCACTGTCTTTGGAAACGTGGAATCAAACTGGATCTCTATGTTTTGAAGGAGGTAAGTGTAATCACCAAGGTAAAGGGATGCATGAGTTTAAGCCAGGCATGCTGGAGCTTTTGTGGGTTTCTGGTGTTACTGGCTCCAAGTCAGAAGAACTGATGCTTCAGCTCCCCTTCAGGGGGGATGTGGAACCTGCCATTTTTAGAATATACACAGAAGAATATTTCTAATTACTTAAGGGTTTGTCAATGTTTGGTCTTTATTTGACATGATGACTGATCAACTTGTGTTAAGTCTTCTCACAAGTCTCATGGGGTTTGGCTGGTTTTGCACAGGGTGCCTCACGGGAACCAGATCCAGCGGGAGAGCTGGCAGGTGGCGAGTGTAGCATTTCTCCTCTTTGTGCCACAGTCCCGTGCAGAGGGCTCAAAAAGGTGGTTTTATGTCCAGTTCTGCTGTAGGGTAGCAGAGTTCTTGCAAGCACTCAGTGCCTCCAGCCTCGTGGCTGTCCTGTGGGAAGCAGTACGGAGGGAGCTGGTGGTGCTGCTGGCACAGGGCTGGGAGGGAGAAGCCAGCCTGTTTCAAGCTGTGCTCCATGGGCAGCCCCCAGCCAGGGCCAGGGTGTCCCATACCCTCACCAGCTCTACCCCAGCTGAGGCGCTTGGCTGGAGGCTGTGTCTTGCTCCTGCCTGACAGTGCATGGCTGAAGGGGATGGTTTTGTGTGTGGAACGAAGAGAGGAAGTGCGGAGACCTTCCTAAGGGCTGTGGCTGAGCCTGTTTGTCCCTGTGCTGGCTGTGGTGCAAACCTGGAGGTGCAGCCATTTGCCTTCTGCGTCTGAGGAACCCTTTCTGCTTTATACCTTCATCTTCACAGCTTTTCTCAGGCATCCGAGTGGCTCTGTACTCATCCTGCCTCTTCAAAAGATAGAAATCTTCATTTCTCCCTCCATTTCTGAAAAGCTGAGATTCTTGAGTCCTTGAATCATTTGACTTGCCCTCTGCTATGCTGCCTTTGCTGCATCCCTTTTATATAATCACCGCAGCTCACAGTATTCTGTAATACAGCCCCAGTCCTCTCTCTAATAGACTGCTATGATGTCCATGACTTACATCCCTGAATTTTCATTACTGCTACAAAGACTTTTATACACTTTAAAAGGGAACAGACGGATTCTTCCCTATTTTGGAAGAGATCATTCGTGCCTGTCCACCTTCTCAAGTTCACCTATTTTCATTACTTTAACTTAAAATGATTTGTGGAGCCTTCTGAGCTCTCAAAATTAAACTGGAGCCTGAATAAAATTTGAACCTAGATTTCCCTCATCTACCCTAAACTAGATGATAGCTTCAAGGGAGGACCTAGAGAATAGTTCATTTTGGTTATAGTTCAAAACAGTAGTCAGTCTGTTCTTTCCCACTGAGCTCTTTCAGAGTTGTTCCAAGGAAGCTCACAAAGAGCCCTTCTGAGATTGAAGTGGGAACAAAGTGCTAATTGTTAAATTATCTTTTATCCCCCCAAAATCTAAGGAAAATCATCTGAAGGATGTTAGTTGCATACAGAGTATTTCTGTCTCCATCCAGTGCTAAGTAGTCTGTTTTAGAAAACCTTTATGTTTTGTTCTTTGCAGCTCTCAATAGGCTTTTGCTCTCAAACAATATGGACTCTAGCAGGTGGCATTTTTGGCAAATGACCTCTTCTCAATACCAGGACGTTCAGATGCTGGCCTTTCTCATCTTCGTCAGAACTGTTACAATAGGAGGTGAAGGGCAAATGCACTGCTAATAGGGTGAAGATGCACTAAGATCTTGGACTGGAAGAAAATCAAAATATTGGTTTCCAAGGGATTGGGTTGCTGGTGAGGAGCGTGGTGTGACAGCTGGGTGTAGGAGCTGGCAGCACTTCTCTCTAGAAACAAATGACGCAAACTTACAAGAGCAGGTCCTGTGCTGTGGCAGAGGTTAATTATACGAGTGGTTCTGCAACTCATGGCTTTTTCTTCTGCGCTCCGCTCACATTTGCCTTTCTGACGTGAACCGCAGTAATGTGCACAATTCATGTGTCTCTGTCTGATTTTGGTTAATTGTAGTAGTAATTACTAATTTCCAACCCTTGACCTGCTTTTTTAATCGCATTTTTTAAACGATCTTTTGGAATTTGGTGTTTGGTTTTTAATTTAGATAAATTATGCTAAAATGTTCTTGAGAGAGCTGCACGCCGAGGTCAAAAGCTTTATCTGCACCGTGCCCATTTTCTCTAACCTATTTTAATAATCACAGCTGCTTTCTTTAATGGGTAGCTTTTGTTGAACCATGCTAAATCTGTCCTGTTTAGACCAGGCTGCTGAGGAAGCAGTAAAACAGAGTGCTGTGGAGTGGCCCTGAGGCTTCATGGGCTGGGGGGTTCTAGGGCTGGGTTTCCCTTTGCCTCCCTCCTTCCCTCCCTCACAGCCCTCCAGCTCCTATAACCTGAAGCCTTTCCCTCCCCTTTTCCCCGTAGCTAAGAGGGAAATGCCCTCTGGTGCTGCTGTCCCTCACTGAGCTGCTGGCACCAGCCCGGGCTGTGGGACAGCTGTCTGGGATGACCGGCCACATCCAGCTCCCCTCTGGACACTGCCGAGGGGAGGTGGCCCTTCATCCCACAGACGAGTGATGGTCATCATGAACAGCAAGGGCTGGTTGTCAGCCACCTCATGGGAAAGGTCTCAAAGCTTTTAGGAAGGCCATGTCTTTACGCTCTGCTCTGCCCAGGCGTAGAAGTGGGTGTGTGTATCTACAGGTGCAGGCGCGGTTTGCGGTGGCTGTTTGTGGTGAATTGTGTGAGGTCCATGCAGACTGGTTGTGCTGCCTTTCTCCTGTCCTCTCCTGACGCTTCGGATGGGGAAAGCTTAACCCGGTGCGACGCTTTCAAACTTGGAAACAGGTATTAAAGAGCAATTAGCTGGCCAGCCTCCCTGGATAAAACAGAGAAACCTTGCCAAAGATCCTCTTGTCTTTAAACATTTGTACAAATCTCTTGTCAAATATAGAAGTAATTGCCTTCTCCCCCTTTCTTTCTCCTCTCTCCTCAACCACTTTCAGTCCTGCATCTGGTTTAATATAATGGGTGTTTGCATGAATGGCTTAGTTAGCCAGGATGGTAATAAAACACTTTAAATTTATTGTGACATTTGGATTTAATTAAAAAGTACACACTTAGAAAAGTAAAACATAATGTGTAGAAGGAGTCAGGAAGGTTTTTCTCCTTTTCTTCCAAAAAGCTAATTAGAGTTGTATTTTAAATTGTTTATGTGCTGCTAATCATTGTAATAAATCATTTATACTGAGAAAGACACACTCTAATGTGCTTGTGTAACTGTTTATGCTCTCAAGTTTCTATCATGAACAAATTGATCTGGAAGTGAATTTATTAACCACTGGGGAAGAAATCATTAGTGCCTTCTCTAAATATTCCCCAGGTACACTTTTATTATAGTAGTTTACTGTTTTAACTAAAAGTAACGTTACAGAGCCTTGGTTTAATTATGATGCAAATTGACTTTCCATCATTCAGAAGGAGGGAAAACTGCCTTTTTGCTGGTAAGATACATCCATGTTGTATTTGCCAGAGCACCTCACAGTATACAAAGGGTTTTTTTCAGAAAAAAAAAAAAAAAGTTGTAAACTCATGTGGGGGCTTTATGGAAGTTTTAAAATACTCCAGAAAGTTTAATCTCTTTAATCTACCTGGCCTTTGATAAAGGATCTTAGAATAAGGTAAGTGTAGCCTGTTATGTTAAATCTTTTGCAGCTGGCAGCACATTTACACTTAGAAAGCAACTTGGTGCTTTTTTTCACAGTGCTGGAGACCACTTGAAATCTTTTGGAAATAATTGGCATTGCTGGTTCCACATCGCCAGCGAAGGCACCAATGCAGAGGTTTTCACATGTAAAATTAGTGGCAGAACTGCAGTTATAATCTGAGATTTTTCTGGTTCCTAGTGCTTAGTCCAAACTGGGAGCTGCTGGCATCCCAGCTCTTCCCCAGGGTTTTTAGGATGGGCTTGTCCTGTGAGTCCAGATGTGGTGGCAGAGCCCACAAATCCCCTGGGCGGAGGGACAGCTTCCATACGTGGAGGCATTGCTGAATTAGTTTTCAACACTTGTACTTCCCCCAGTAGTAAATTGCATTTCCCACCCTGCCCAAGAAACCAAATCTGGGCATTGAAAGCTCCAGTTAATGCTAGTAGGTTTTGTGGGTGCTTTTTAAATTTAGCTGCTATTACTTGAGTACTGAATTATTTATTTACAGGCCGTTGGGTGGGAATACCCACAACACGTAGATTTATATCGTTGAATTGGTGGTTAGGCAGTTTTATTTGAAGTCCTCTGTAACTTGATGGGAAGATTTAATTTTCTGTGGGATATTCTTAATTTTAAATACAACAACATGAAAATATCAAAGAATGCTCACAAGAAACCCACCCAACAACAAAACCAATCAGTGTTCCAGTTTTTGGTAAAGCAAACAGTCTGCAGCTCTTTCCAGCAGAGAAAGGAGAGTGAACATGAGTAAAATTGTTCTTCTAGATACATACATGATTTGGAGGTGACTGGAAAGGGATTTGATGGTTGATGTACGTGTGCTCACACGTCACACAGACGACCTGTTGCCTTGGGGAGTTGGGCAGTGCAATGGCTTTGGGCCTTAAGTATCTGCACTTTTATTTGTACTGTTTTAGCGTTTTTAAAAATGTGATCCTTACCTTCTCGTGGTTGAGTAAATGTTGTCTTTTTCTCCTCAGCCCTAGGGAGGCTCACGAGTGACAAACGTTTGTGTGTCAGTCCTGGCCATGTGTGTGCTGTGACACCAGCAGCCTGTAGCGGGGTATGTGTATGTGGGAAGAATTTATTGGTGCATCAGTTACAACATGTCACTGAAGTGAAATCTTGTTTCCAGATTTTCCCCAAGACAAGTTATTTTTTCTTACAAGATGAAGGTGTTCATTCTCCATCTCCTTTTATTTTGGATGTTTGAAATCCAGTAACATTATACACATTTTGCTGGCAAAGTGGGAATTTTTTTGAGACTTCTAGCTATTAATTTTTTCCAGAAACCTACTATGCAGTGTTCTGCCACATTAGGTTTCTCTAATAATCCATGGGAGGATGTGATCAAGATCTATTACTGCCTCTCAGTGTGGTCGTCCCCTAATTTCATGAGGAGCTGTAGTGGCATTTAGCTTTGCTGTTTGCAGGTTTAAATCTGTATTTCAAAAGCCTTGCTGTACTAACCAGGCTTCAGAACTGTAAGGAACCAAAGGACATCATATGTCTTCTAGAAAATGTGGATTTTTCGTTCTTTTTCTTTTTTCTCTCTCACCTTTAGATCCTTTTATGGCCGTTTTCAGAACAAAATACGAGGCCTTCAGTCATTTTGTATTCTGCTGAATCTGACACATAGAAATGTAAACGTGTCTATCAGAATGCCATTAATTGAGAATAATAAATGTCCCTTTATAAGTGAAGTCTTTATATAGAGGTGACTCCTGCTGGGATTCCTGAAGGCATTTTTCTTTCAAAGCACAAATATTTCAGCACTTAAAGCAACATTTGATATCCTCTTGCCATTTCTGTGGCCTGAGCCTCTGCATTGCTGTGGCTTCTTTTTCTTCTCTCGTCACTTTACAAGGTGCACTGCATCCAAACGTGGACTTTGTCTGCAGAACTGTCCCGAATTAATGGAACTCAAAAATCGCCAATGGCAGTTTTATAAAAAAGTCCCAGAGTTCAGAGATGGCTTGTCCTTTGACAGACAGAGGGAGAGGGAAAGGAACCAGTGCAGCCATGTAAGAAATGCAGTTAATGGAACAAATCTGGTGCCCGTTTGCCCCAGTGGAGCCATCGAGGACAAGCTGTTCTCTGCCACCGCGTGCTGTGCAAGAACAGCTTTTGTGTGCACGCTGCTCCTGCAGCTTTGGGCCTATGTAAAAGTGTAAAAGCATCTTGAATGACACAAGCACGTGTCTGCAACCTACTTAAATAGGTAGCCTTGGAGAACCGGGTCTGTAGGTTTTGAAGCAGAGCTCTGTTGTGATTCCAAACTTTCTTAATAGCCTTGGCACACAGTGGACTGATGAGATTTAATACCTGCCCTTTAAGCTTCATTTTGTCTCCTTCCCTGTTAAAAATTCCTTGCAGCTGGGCATGAAATTACTCAGGTTGCCTCTTCTACTTGGAAGGCTTTTAAGATGTTGGCATCCCCAAACAAAGGGATGATGGCTCTTGTGTGACATGGCAGGAGCCTTTTGTGGGTGGGTGAGGGTGGACCTGGATTGCAGAAGTGCTGGCAGAAATTGCCATTTCACAGTTTAGGATAAAAATGAGGCAAACCCTGTTCATGATGAGTAAAAGTGAGTAATAGTTTTAATGTATTAAGGCTGTGGAGGGGGCAAGGACATAGGTTTGCTCCAATCTTGTCATGCAGAATGGGAAGAAGTGATGCCATGGTTTAACTCTTCACTGGCCTCTGAGGAGAGGAACATGCAGATCCCTGTGCTATTAAAAATCTTACCAGAATGCTATGTAGTGCTGCAGTGGATTGGCTCAAGGAAAGCCACCAAATGGAGCTGTAATGAAGCCATGCATGAACTGCATATCAAAGACTGATCATTCTCTAGTGTTTATAATGCAGAGCATCTGTCTTACATGCTAACTTCCAAAATATTTTTATGTCTACTGATAATGTGATGGTAACTGTGGAATGCAGCTTTACCATTTTTGATGCTGTATAACAAAAACATGATCTCAGGGCTTTATGAGTATGATAGCACATTAACATAAAAGTACAACTATTTCCTGAAGAAATAGGCATTACTGCCACCACAACTGAAGAGAGAGAAAAGATACTGCCAGTGGAGGTTTGCATATTGTACTGCAAGTGTATTTTGACACTAGAAACTGAAGAAATGGGAAATTAGATATGTCTGGGGTGTAACTGCTAATCTAAGTGTCAGGTTTGATACTGGCAGACTCTGTGGAACCAGTAGCTCAAATCTCCGGAGGGCTGGCGGAGCCCTTGACCTTCGCAGCAGCAATGAACTGTTGTTATTGCTGAGGGCTGGTCCTGGAGAGAGGGATGGGCAGATCTCAGGCATGGAAGTGGTGCCTGTTTTGCATAGATTGAGGATGTCTCAGAGCTCCCATGCATTGGAAAGGTTTCCCCTGGTTTTCTTGGCTGTTTAAATCGTGCTGCCTGTTGGCTTTACTTCTCTCTGGCGATGGACACGTTTCCCCCTCCAGTTCTATGGTTGTAATATAGGAGTCTCTAGACAGAAAGCATGCAGTGTCAGTGCTGGAATCATAGGGTTTTTTTAAAAATGAAGCTTTCTGGTTGCTCAGGCTGTAGAAGCAGTTTGTCATGGAGCTCATTAAAACAAAGGTAAATGTTTTGGTGTACCTGATCCATGTCATTGGTAGTGTCATAGAACAGTGACAAGTTTTTGCTTCCCAGACATCAGGTGTAGCCTTTTGAGCACAAGATACATGTCCATCAAAGCTGGCCAGCAGTCCTACAGACAGACTAGAGAGTCCTTAGCAAGTTCATTTCAGAGCCATCTTATTGGTGGTACCCACACAGAGGGGCTGAGGGAATTGGGAGATAGAGGAGAAAACAACAGGGAGATGTCACCAGTGGAGAATTTTGAGACAGCTGAGCCAGACTCTTCTCAGAGAGGAGCAGAGGCTCTCACTTGAGAGAGGAATTCCTGCCAGGAACTTCCAGGGGAAAATACCTGTGGCAGCTGTCATCAGGGGCAGACAGAGGCACAGTGGGACAGGCAGTGGAGGGTACAGCGATGGTCCTGCCACAGCGGTGGGAGGAGGGATCTGCCCTCCTCTGGTGTGCCTGATGGACCTGCTTGGGAGTGGAGATGGATTTCAGCTGCCCTAGGTTTGGGAATGAAGTGAAAATAAGGCTGAACCCACATAAGAAGTGAGAAGTCTCTGGAGAAGTCTTCTGCTGTTTAATTTTCTGAAAGCAGAGTGGCAATTGCACACCCGGCAGTTGCTGTGAAATTGCTGCTACAGATAAGCGAAACTGGGATAGATATTTTTACTTGGAGTTTAGGGTGCCTGAAATGCATATACCTATTATTTTTCACCCCATTCCTGTTTGTAAGCAGTTCAGTTAAAGACCCAGATGGATCTCGAGCCTTGGAAATCCTCATTCACACACTTCCATTAGGTATTAGGTCTGGAGCAGGTGTTGTTTTTCCTTATCAGATTTTTGGTTCACTGTGAATTAGGAATAAGTACACTGGTGGGCTATGAAGATGAAGCAAAGTAAATTGAGATTTCTGTATGCACATTACCACTTCAAATACTGTTAGCACTCAGGAAAAAAATAAAAGACCTCCTAGCACTTGAAGTAACAAATTACTCATCTCACGCTTTGCTGTGGCAGATCATGGCTTGCTTTAAAGTAACATTCTTTTTTCCTGCACTTAGATAATTTAGAGACTCCTCTGAAAAGAGGTGCTGCATGGAGTGCAGTAGAGTTGAGGTAGATTGGAGAAAAGGATTACAGTTTGCATGTGGAGGCAGTGAATGTAGGCTGCAGATAAACGACATGGGTTTAGAGTGATCATTGCTGCTGCAGCTTGATTATTTTTCTTAGGGACAGGCTCTGGCTCTCTCCTTACTTTGAAGAACTACATTACTTGTGTCTGCACTGTATTTTGTATCACATTTGTGCTGTCTTCTGTTCCTCCACTACCTATCCACCTTCCTCTCTCACCCAGAAGCAGGATGCTGCGATTGTGGAACTTCTGAGGTTGTGACAAGGGCACCCTGTGGCCTATCCAAATACCCATGTCATGCACTTCATGCATGTAAAACATCTGCTCCAGAGCTTTAAAAACGAAGGCTGAGAGAAGCTGATGTGGCTTTGGGAGCAATCAGAGCTAGGAATAATGTAGGGTTGTGCTTAAGTTAACAGGTTAGTGTAGGAACCTCTTTAGGTTCATAAGCAAATGTTTGGACGTGTTTCCTTGCTGAAAGGTGTGCTGAGAGCCAGCTGGAATTGCTTGCTTGTTTGTCCTGGGCAGCATGGCAGGGTTGGATGTGTGTGCTGGGAAAGCAAACCTTGGGTCTTGTGTCTCAGCTAGATGTCCAGCCATATTTCTCCAGGGCTGCATCTGTTTTATGAACAAGCAAGGCAGGTAAGAAAGAATGTATGATTTGGAAGTAATAAGGTGGACTTTGCAGCACCCTTCCCTTAATGACTTTTATTTTCACAAACGTGGTTAATTAGATACTTATAGTCTGTGAACTTTTTCTTCAAATATCAATGTATATGTAGCTTTTTTCTTTCGAGGGGGAATAAATTACCTGGTGTCATTTGGCACTGGTGGATATGTTCCTTTCTTTGATACAGAGCAAATTTGCTTTACAGTCTTTTTATTGAACTCATACAAAATTTGTATAGCATTGAAACACTAGGAATTAATCTAAATAGCCAGTGTGAGGTGAAAATGCTCCCTATGCTTTAATTGGAATGGCCTGGTGAAAGCCAGTTCCCAGGCTGCCTCCCTCACTAACTGCCCACCTTGTGGCAGATTGACATAATTCCCCCATCCCTGGGGAACCATAATAGAGCACTCCCTGAAGTGCTCAAAATCCCAAAGGGAAATAAGGATCTCTTTTCTTTTTTTCCCCCTCTCTCTCTCTCGCCTTTTTTTTTTTTTTTTTTTAACTTTTTAAATGGGGTTTCTGGGGTGCTTATGTTCATCCAGAGGATTGTGGCTATTAAATAGAGGGGGTTTTAAAGATTTTTCTAATTGCCACACTTCCTCTCTCTCCCCCCTGTTAAGTGGCTTTGGACAGTTGCAGAACTTTGATTTCAAATTTGTCTAATCTCTTGAAATATCTAGGTAGGGAAAACTATTGTAACTGAAAATGGCTCTGATTTTTTTTCCCCTTTCTTCCATTTTAATAGATATGTTTAGTCTACTTTAAAAGCTTTCTGGAGAACCTTTTCTAAATGGCTAATTTAAGCTTGTCAGGTTTTAATTATAATCTCTCTATACACAAGTTAAGATGCTTAATGCTAGTGAAAAGTTCTGAATACAAAGCAAACCTGTGTCAAGTTGCAGAGCACTCTTACCCGTCTTAATTGCTTCTGGTCTGAACTTTAACCTTAACTCTCCCATCTGTCTTACAAATTCTCTGCTCTCATCACAACCACTTTCTTTTCTGTGGAGTGCTGAGGATCTGTCTTAATTCAGCAGGAGTTTCAGTCTGGAAAAAAAACTGCCATTGGGCTGTGGATGTTCAGCTCTTCCTTTATCCCACTGTAGCATGATGCCCATTCCTGGAGTGCAGCCCTGCTCTCCTGGATATCCCAGAGCATTCCCACACCCCTGCTAGAATGGGACTGCTTGTGGGAGATGGGGTACCTCAGCAGCAGGAGAAGTGCCCTGGATTCCAAATACCCTGTCAGCTTCTGGCCTCAGTTAAAATCAGTCCCAACAGAATCAGTATGGCTTTTCTTGTTGTTTTTGTTAGCAGTTTTAAGGATGTGTAGTTAGGCAGTTTATTCCTTTCTAGGGCTGTTGTCTGCCTCATTTTCTAGCTGTGACCCAGCCTTTGTGGCAAAGGTTAGTTGCATCTTTTTCTCAGATAAGAATGAGTTTCATTCAAGCTTAGAAAATTAGCCTTGGAAATACTCAGTCAGTGCAGATTCCTTCTGGAGAGTGCATTTAAAAGTTTAAATCCAAAATTGATTTGGAAGTGCTCTAATCTAAAATAACCCTGATGTTAGCATTGTTGTCTGCAACTCCTGCTAGCCCTGGCGTTCCGGTTCAGCGCGTTGGCACACGGTTCCCTGATGCTGTGAAATTGAGACTCATCTGGAGATACAGCCTTTTCTAAAAAGGATTGCAGGGCACTTAAGACTCCTTATTTCATTAGTTCAGTGAAGGAGTTCTTTTCAGCAGTCAGGAGTCTCATGATGAGGTGGGCAAAAACTGAGCAAATCACGCGGCGGACACTCCCACGGAAACGGAGAGGAGGAAAAGCTGCTCAGTAAGTTTTTTTGGCCCGGAAATGTGGCATTTTTTGGAGCTGAAGGTTAGTGGTTTAGAATTTCTTTTTAGTCTGAGGTTTCAGGCACAGCATTAGTAGCTACATATCCAGGCCAGACTTCAGGAGGTACATTTCAGGAGGCTTTCAGTTCTGCACATTGGGTTGGGTCATATGATTATTATGTTTTTTTCATTGTTTCTGGCCAAGTGTAACCATCGCCATCTTCACGTATGTTGGTGAGAATTAAATGGAGCATGAAGATCTGAATTGAAGAGCAGGCTTCCACTTTAAGGGGATGGGTTGCTGCATGAAGCAGTGGTAATGATCCAGAGGAGCAGGATGCATTGAGGAAAATAGTGAAGTGTGAGCACCATCCAAAGTGCAGGCAGCAGGTCATAAATTCTTTTAGTGGTGGTGGTCTGAAATTCAAGGAATAGGATTAGAGAGCTACAGTAGGTTAATGAAAATGGCTCCCTCAGGATCAGCTTGAATTCAACTCAGTGGTCAGTCGTAAGAGGAGGAATGTCTTGTGCAATTCCAGCTTCTCATCCATATTCTGAATACTGTGATGCTCCTGAATGCTTAATAGAGTAGAATATGCTCTGTTATGATATACTTCAGATGACTTCTAGGATGCTTTAATGCAAACTAAATGTCATGCTAACTTGCCCCAAACCCATAGTGCTCACTTTATTCTGGAATATATGAATTGCAGCAGGGTTTTCAAAGCCTTGCTTGGACATGAAAATAAATTTAAAAAAAGAAAAAAAGAGGAACAAAAGGAAAAAAGTCTTGCAATTCTACTTGTGTCTTTGCTGTTGTCCAGGGTAATAATGCTCAAATCCTGCCTCTATACGTCACCTCAAAGGAACTCATTATAGAAGGAGTATACAACAGCCAAGAAACCACTTTTCATTCTTATCAGCATATTTTCTTGTAAAGAAGGGTAGCATTAATGGCCAGCTGTGGCTTGTGAGCCCTGACTTAATCAGAAGTGAATAATAAAAATTAATTTGAGGCATATAGTTACTAGCCAACTGAAGCTATAACAAATGTTTAATGATCAGCCTTGCACTGGGGGCTGCATACCTTTTCCTGGGAATGAAAGGGGAAATGTCCAGGGGTGGGACTTTCTCTGTCCTAATTGCAGTAGCAAAATGAGGTAGAGTAAAATCTGATTGTGGAAGCAAACTGTGGCTCAGTAAGGCTTAAGTTAGACTTCAGTAAACAGAAGAACAGAGGTAATGAAGTATTCAGCCACTGCTTTCTCTGCCTTCTCTCTCTTCATGGCATTAAGAGAACAACTTTGTTTTATATTCTTTGCAAGGTACAGCAAATTCTTTCTGACAAACATCACCCTGCCCTTTATCTAGTCGTGAAATATTAGACTGCTTTGGCAGAGCCATCATGAAGAGCTTTGTGCTCTCTGGGGTCAGCACTGGGAGAGGAAGGATTGGTTGTTGGTGGGCTACACTTTGTTTAAACATCTTGGTCTTTGTCAAACTGCTTGCAAGGCCAGATTATCCATGGTCCTCCTGTAGCTGAGTGACTGCACCATACAGGTCATGAGCTTTTGTCTGGTCCTTCTCAGACAGCAGCTATACCTGAGCAAAATGCCCTCTGCTCCTCTCTCTGGCTTCTGCTGCAAAGGACAAGGGAGTTCTGGGTCTCCGTTTCACTCAAACTCTCCTCTGCCTCCCAGCCACCTCTGGGTGTGACAAGGAGTTTGGAAAGGAGCAAGGCAAATGCTGCAGGAGATGGTAGTTGGACTTTCAAGATAGTTTCAAGCCCCTGAGTCTGACTGAGCGTTCTTATGTTGAGTGCAGCTGTGGATAAATCCAGTAAAGCTGCACTAGATGTGAACCATTTTTGACACCTCTTCTGAGACTTGTTCTTATGCACCTGAAGCTTATCAAAGCAGCTCCACAAATTCCACAGCCTTTTGGAAGGTTGTGTAGCATCACTCAAAACTTCAGGGCTTGCAGAAGGTCAGGTATTATTTATATCTACAGTGATCCAAGCTCCACTTCCTAAATCAGCATTTATTTATTGGTTAACTTGTGCAGTGCTCACCAATGCTCACCACTGCTCACAGACTGAGGCTGAGAGTCTCTACACACAGGCACTTGAAACTGTGAGCACCTCAGCCTCTCTCATACAACAGGAAAAACACACCACTTAGATATAATTGGGGGGGAAGAGATGGGATGCTCTCTTAACCTTGGTTTTCCTTTGCTACTTTCATGAGGCAAAATTCCAGTCTGCTTTATTTTTTAAGTCAGCAAACTGATTATATATTGTAAAAGATCAGTGTTTTCATGGGTGAGTAGTAATTACTGAGTAATGGCTTAAAACATTTCCTGAAGGAACATAAAGCTGTTTTTAAAAGTCAAGAGTACATTAAAAGGATTACCATGTAGATTTGATTTTTAGATAACACTAAAATGGATCCCAAATGGACTTATGAAAAGGGATGCTATCTCTTTAATGGAAAGTGCATGGTCTGACAGCTCAGCATGCAAATGGTCCTGGAAAGGACTGACTGTTGTGTTTTTTCCTTTCAACAAGAAGACAAGGAAATAGCTTGCCCTTCTCCTTTCAACTTTTAACAGCAGATGGGTTGCTCTGGTTTTGCTAGGAAAGGGAGAAGAGGATAGGTTTGGTGGGTAACTGCATCTTTCTAAATCACTGGGGAAGTGTATTTCACGACTTCTGGAAGGTCAGTCACCGGCAATTGTATCTCTTGCACAGTTTGCATTAAGTAGATAGATTCCCTCTGCATTCCCCATAGGCAAATCTCTCCTTGCCTCTTATATGCAAATAAATTTTAGTCATAGTATATTTATTACAGTAATCTTGTGCAGGGCATGAACATCAGTGCTTGCCTTGGCAGTAAGTTTGGACAGGGCGGGAGGGGCTGTCATATTCATACTACAGTAACTTGCAATCACAATAGTATTTTCTATTTCAGAGTTGTCAGTGCAACTTTCTGGTGATTGATGGTATAAAATGTGCTTTTGGCCTGAGTAGGATTTCTTCTAGAAACATTTAAAGGAGTATATTCATATCTCATTAAATACAGAGCACACCAGGATTCCAAATTCTTTTGTGGTATTGCGCAAATTATTGTAGGCTCCAAAAGTCTTGAGAAATTTCTATAAGCCTGTGAAAGCTTTAGATTGGATAGTCATCATTGCCTGCATTAAGGGCTGTGACAGATTGCTTCATCAGTGTACACAGAGCAGAACATCAAATGGCCATTTGGCAGTGGGCACTGAAATTCTATTAAGGTTGCCGAAAGCTTGGGTTGACATTGTGTGTGTCTGCAAAGAGGCAGAAGAAAAGATGATGGTGATTGTGCAATGATATAGTTCTATTCTCCTTAAAATATTCACATGTATAGCATGCCAGATCTGTCAGGGAGATGTTAATGTTTCACTGCTAAACCTCAGCACTGCTTTGCTCATGTCTCATGTAAACAGGCCATTTTACCTGGGAGGTCAGCATTGGGTAGCATCACACATCAGCATGAAATAACAGGAGTTTTTACTTCTTGAACACTCTTTGGGATATTTAACTTGATAGAAGGTTTTTCCATTTGATTTTCTTGCCTGTTGAAAAAGGGAAGGGAAACAAACCCTGCCTTGTATTTAATTTTGGTACATGGGTTATTCTCACAAGAGCTGAAAAGTGAAGGATGAGTTCTTACCTTTGCGACCATTTGACTCAGAGACTCTTCTTCCCCTACTTTGCTCTGACACCCAAACCCACTAAATGACAACTTTTGAGGTTGGTGTCTTTTCTATGGTCACCTGCAAATTGATGGAATATTGAGGAATATGGGATTTCAGGCCAGTCATCCCTAATAATAGTTTTTTTTCTTATTCTTGTACTGCTGGAAAGGTGGTTTGAGGGTAGTCAGTCCATTGCCAGACTTTTTTCTACTACAGACACTGAAGAAGGGAGCTGGCCACCTGAAATCAGGACCTTTGCCAGACTGCAGTATGCTAAATTGTGACTAATGGAGAAAACTTGATCAGAATGTTCTCGGATTAGGTTGAAAGTAGAAGAAATCTGCATGTCTTTGTACTGCTTCCAGGGCTTCAAACAGTAAAAATGGATTTTACTGAAACACTGGATGTGCTAAGAATAAACTTTGGACATGTGCCAATTACAAAAAATTAAAGCTCAAACAAACACATTTTATGAGCACAGGGAAAACATTGCTTCCTGAAATGATTCATAGAAACTGTCTTGCAGCAACAATTATTATGGTTTGTGTTTAGTCCTGCTGCCATGTGTTTCTTTATAGCTACAGGTTTGCCTCTGGTAGTAGAAACTCTGTAACTGAGAGGCTAAAAGCAGGTACTGGAAGACTCAAAACTTGTGGGGAAAATGAAAGTCTGGATTCTAACCCTAAACCATGTCCTGAATCAGGACCTATGTTGGTACAGATTCAAATGATGCCAAATAATTACTTTGGATGTGTTGGTCTATCTGAGCAAATGGCTTGAAAACAGGGTCCCTACATGTGAGATTGAAGGGGGTTTTAAGCCACTCATGAAGCTTTGGGTCACTTTTAGGGAGCTGAAACTGCCAGGAGACACTAAACCCTAAAAAGTATTTCTCTACAGCTTGTCATGAAGTGTATGGACAAAAAAAAAAGTTGCTGTGTTATTGGGCAGAGGACTTAGAATAGACAAAATAGAAGTGGCGATCAAAATGTTGTTTCTCCCACTAACTGCCCTCTCCAACTGCTTTTGCCATGCTTGGGAAATTTGTTCAGTAATGATTCAGATGAAAGAATACCCCAAATGAATTGCTGAAGCCACAGTAAAAATCACCAGCTGCATATTGCAGCATGAAACTGGCAATGAAAAAAGATTGTGGTTTCTCATTGAATAATTTTGATGAATGGTCTGAGGCTTACTCATAAGCATTTAGTTGCAGGTACTTGGTGTTCCAAATGTGACGTTTTAATTGGATATACAGATGACACGATGAGTTTCACCTTGGTGGCTGTAATTCTTCTGATGAAATTCTTGGTGAAGATGCCCGAGACAGCGCACTCTCCATTCAGTGGGAGTGCAAGGTCTGACTTGTTTCACAGGGTGCAATATTCATAGAAGGTGAGTAATACAATACTGGGAACACAACGTGAGTTTCTTTTTAGGGGAATGAAATTCACTGCATCTTTTTGGCAATGACTGTCTGCATTTACTTAAATGGGTGATGCAGGGCTCTAATGCTTTTAAATGATATCAGATCCTCTGATAAAAGACATAGGACTGCAGCCTATTTATTGTGATGAGACAGGAGTTAATAAGATTACTCCCACTCTTCAGTTACTTTTTCATCTTGCAGCCAAGTGCTGGGGGTTTTGTTAGCAGGCAAAAGGAGGTCAGTTCATTTAAAGGGTGTTGATGCTAGAAATAAACATTTTTTTCCCTCAAGTGGAACTCTGAAACTTAGGCTCAGTTGCCCCACTGCTAAACCCCTGGTTGTTAAACCAGAATTGCTTTTAGCACTGGAATGCTGCATCCTTATAATAAACACTTTTATAAATTTTTTAAAAAAACCAAAAAAACTTAAAAATATTATAAATAATTTTTTTTTAAAGTGTAATGTAAACCTGCAATAACTGTGGTGTTTGGCAGAAAAAGGTTCAGAAATGTGGTAGCAGTGTCTGAAGGCACTGCTCAAGGAAGAATTTGTGCTGGAGAATAAAAACAATTCCAGTACTGTGTTGTGCAAGGTGCTGTACTACAGGGAGTGATTGTCACAAAGCTTTTGGAGAGTAGAAGTATTGTGTGTGTGTGCATAGTTATTTGCTTTGTTGTTGAACAAGCTTTTACTCTTAAAGTACGTACTCTGAGGAAAAGTTTTGGGGTTGTAAAAAAAGCAAAACAAAATAACAGCAACAACGAGAAAACCCAAACAAACACAAACAAACAAACAAAAGCCTAGCAACAACAAAAAAGCCAACACCAAAAAACTTGTCGAGGGAAAGAGTTAAAGCCATCTGCCTGAAAGCATTGTGTAAAACATACACACAATGTTGGGGAAATAAGCCAATTATGTGTGCTTCACAGGAGGTGGGGGACTGACCTTTGTGTATAATTAGTTCTTTTATTTAAAGCAAAGATTTTTGAATAGAATAACTAATTAGCTGTCATAAATGGCAAATTGAAGATTTTGGCCGGATTCCTCGGGGAGAGTGGGAGGACGTCCCTCCTCCCAGCCCGTACTGCCGGCTCCGGCTCTCCTCATTAGGGTTGTTTTTAGTTCTCCGCAGAGGTAATGAGCAGTGCAGCCGCGCACTTCTCCGAGCCCCCTCTAACAAGGCGTGCAATGCAGGTGGAACAGAGCTGCCTCCAGCTCCTGCTGCCTTCTCCCCACACATGTGGGTGTAGCCCAGGGGGGCAAGTTGGAGCGGAGGGGGTCTGAAAAGTCCTGGTGATATCACCTGTGTTTTATGCTCTGGACTCGACTGTATAAAATACAGGCAAGCTGCAAAGCCTTGAGGCATATATCATTAGCTAGCAGTCCCCCATTACTCTTTCAGACCAATTAACCTTTAGAGTTGCATTAGAGAAATTAGGTGGTGAACTTCCCTGCTTTCAGAGGGGACCTCTAGCTCTGCTGCAGACCAGAGCACTGTGGAGCCGTGCGCCGTAGGACCAGTGCAGATAACTGTTATTTAAAAGGTCTGCCATTTATGAAAAGTTCCCAGGCTCTCTTGGAAAGGAGGCTTTATGAACAGTGCCCTTAGAGGAACTGCAGCTGATTGCCATGTGAATAGAAATATCAGTAAAATGGCTTAGAAAAATTTAGAGGTGTACTTAGTGGACACTTGTGTTATAAAGCCAGCTGAATCATTTTACAGAAAGACTCCGACTGAGCAGATACAGGCTGATTAAAGCTTGTTTGTCCGGCTGTGAATAGTGGTAAAGTTTGGATTACTCACTACAATAACAGCCTCTTTAGACACAGACATAAATTTCAGTAAGTCCAGAGGTGGTGTCTATAATTTTTTAATGTGTATTGGAGCTCTGAGCACTCAGAGCGGGTTTAGTTTTGTATTTACCAGCAGCAAGTCTATTAAGCTGTAAAGGGCAAAGACGGGAGTGTAGGTAGCCAGAAATAGAAAGGATTCATCTACTGTTTCTAAGAAAAGAGAGCACTGGATGTCTAGCAACAGGAGAGAAGAGAGCAACTTGATGGTACTTTCAGAATCTGGCAATAATCAGTGTTCCCTTGTGATCACATATTTAAATATGTGAGCATCCAGCTGTTAATTTTTCTAGTTCTGCAACACTCTTTCTCATTTTCTTATCCTCGTCCACAGAGCACGTGTGGAATTTGTCAAAGGTAACCCCTTTGTTTCTTGACAGCCCCAGTTAGACACTACATGCCCCTTATCAAATTGAACTGGATATCTTGGCATGTTTAGTCAAGTACTGGGGGGAAAAGGACATAGAGAAATGAAGCAGCATCTCAGTCTTGCAGTGGGGAAATTATCAAAAAGAAAGAGCAGTTCTCCAGGTGGTTTCTGCCTACAGAGCCCAGGCTGCTTCAGGTCTGCTGAAAGGGGGAGGCAGGAGGAAGAAAGCAGGGTTTGGTGTTGATTGTGTCCTCTCTGTGCAAGCCTCTGACTGTGAAAAGGGTTAAGCTTCTGAGATGCTGCTCTCTTGTTGCTTGGAAATGACATGGCAAGTGTTCGAGGAACCCTTGCTGATCAAGTTTGGCAGTTTTTGAAATTTTGTTTCACGCCTTGCCTGCTGTGTCAACTCACCAGCTAATTGCAGCTGCAACTTTCTGTAGTGGCTTGTGTGCTCCGTGCAGACCGGTTGGCTGGGATGTCGGAGGGAAACCTCACAGCCCAAAATGTAATTTCAAAACACTGAACCTGACCAGCAGAGGCTGACCTTGCTCGTTATTATCTGAGTGGGAATAGCAGCTTTGAACATCATATGATCTCTGAAATGGTACCTTTTTTCATTAGAAAGCCCCCTGCTGAACGCTGACCAAATACATAGCTTTTTTCCTTGCTTAAGGTACTGCTTAAAAATATATCTATATCTGTTCCTTTGCTAGTTATTAGAAGCAAATCAAAGTGTTACATTCCCCTTACTTCCAGAAGCCTCTCATAAGACAGTGGTGCTCTTGCAATAGCGAGGAGCTCAGATGGCTGCGGAGAGCGGGGGCCACAGATGGAACAAGAACTGCCCCTGCAGTCAGCCCTCAGCCATCCAGGCCTGCTTGCCACGGGAGACCCTCCTAAACTGCCCTAAATGATCAAACCATGCTCTCCTAATGGTCCAGCCAGGGTTTCATCCCTGCACAACTGCCCTTGTGCTTGATGATGCTGCTGCATTGGCACCCTCTCTCTGGGTGAGGGCAGCTGTACCCCTGAAAGGGCACTGCTTTCAAAAGTGAGACCTTGGGATGTCCCATCTGGCTGAGGATCTTGTGTTTCTGAACCACAGAGCTGATCTCTAACCCCATCCATGCAGCAGCTCTCTTGAGTTTAAGGTGTGCTGGTTATGTGGAATCTGTGTCTTTGCAGATGCAGGATCCTCCTGTTACCTACACAAACCTTGCAAAAGGATTGTATGATGACCCCCCTTCTTGTGAGAAATCCTCCTCTGCCTCTAAGGGTACGCATTTAGAGAGCCTGTTTGAGGGGTGAATAATGACTTGCTGGTGTCTGGGGCTCCTATCTAAAAACATAATTCTCACATCTAGGTCCTAGTTTTCATAGGTGCAAACTATTTTCTTTCATCACTGGTACTGATCTTACACAGCTTGCAAATGCAAATTCACGTGCTCACCCTTCTCTGCCTCACAACAAGGCAGACTCTTCTCACAATGTGCAGTTTTCCTGGAGTGGAGTCGGGAAGAGCATGGAAATTACTTGAAAATGGAAGCTTCTTTTTGCTATTGAAATGTATTTTGGATTTAAAAAACCCAAACAAACAAACAGAGGTGTGTCTAGAACCGCAGGGCTGCTTCCCTCATTCTCATAAGAAGCTCTCCCCAGGCACATGAGACTTCTGCAGTCTGAGCTGCAGCATAATCCACTTCTGATGCTTCCCTGTCTTGTCCCTCTTTCCAAATCTGTGTGTGTTTCTCTGTGGCTTTGTGGAATTTCTCTCGGGAGCGTTACAGGTTGCATATGTGGCAGTCTAATACAGATACAGGTTTTCACTTAATTATTGCAGGTTTGTCAATGGTGTCAAAAGTTTGCTTGTAGAGACTTGGGTTTTGAGTGTGCTGCAGCAGAGGGCAGGAGGGTTCTTTAAGGGTTTTTGATGTTACTTGGCCTGTCTCTGTGCTGCTGAGACCACTTTGATTACAGATGGATCAATACCTCAGTGTTTGTGTAGAGGTGTCTTAAGTGCTATTGTCATCTGCTCGGGCTCTGACAAAGCAATTATTACTGTGGGAGTGGTGGGTTTACATGTGCTGACCATTAGCCACTCTCAGGTCACCCTGGCTTTTAAGGAGGGCAGCAAATGTCACTTACTGCAGTGGCACTGGCTGGGTCCTCTCTGGTTAAGGGACTGTTAATAATTCTATTATCAAGCTGTTGCTTTCTGGGACATCCAGCGCTTCCTGCAGAAAGGGTGGATTAACTTTGTGTAAGAGTATATAACCAGTGACACCTGCTGCTGTGCCACAGTGTCCCTTCTCATCATCTCCGCATTGGTTAAGCCCCAAGTGTGCTTGTTACAGGCCCAGCATTGTCATTTTTAGTGACCGACACCGGTAAAAATAAAAATCATAACAAATTGAATCAAGGCTCTAGAGCAATTGGAATTCTGGCATCTCAGTGAGCTAATTTCTTCATTCATCACTTCCTGTCCTGTCCCTCACCCACAGTACAATTCTTGTTTATTTTTCCACCTTGCTTATTGATTCCGTAAAGTCCTTTCCTGCCTGGCTCTTAAACTGAGAAGGGTGACAGGCATCACAGTGCTCACCATGGCAGGCACTGGCTGCTTGGAGAAAAGGAAAAAGCTGGACACAGCACTGAGGGGAAGGTGACCACAGCAAGTCCCCCCCAGCCTCCTGAGCTGAGTGTGCTGTCACCACCTCATACCCAGCTATCTCATGCCTCCTTTGCAGTCCCAACAGGGGTTTCCAGGTGGGTTGAAACTCCTGGCTTTGTGCTGCCTTCTCCAGTGATACAAGAGGAGGAGGAAAGCTCTGCTTTGCTTAAGGAATGTGGCTTCATTAGTGGCAGAAGAGCACTGGTGGGGTTATTCTCAGCATTTCTCAAGGGCTGATGAATCAGATTTATTTTGGAGCAGCCCCTGGCCTGCTCTGGCTTTCAGTCAGGCCTCTGTCACCCACAGGATTCACAAGACAGGAAAAACAGTGGCATACCACATCTTTTTTAGATCTTTTCCTCTCCTCTCCCATCAAACTCGACTCAGACGCTGAACCAGGAGGGTACATACCGTGATGGCCCTTCTGCTCTTTTTAATTGCCTGTGGCAGGTAATTAACAACACAAGGGTACAGGTAATGAGGGGAAAAAAATAAATGTTGAAATTTCAGCCAGTTTATTCTGCTGCAAGATGTTGGTTAGGAAGAGTCTGGTGCGTTGGGTCAGTCCTGCCCTTAGCAAAAAGGGCTGCAAGTGTCAACTCGCTGTTAGCCTGCGACAGCAAATGAAGTTAGGATTCCTTTGACTGTCAGCTCCATGTAATGTGAGCTTTCTCTGACTGTGAGCTCCTTGAGATGGCAGCAGCAGTGTTTGCCCCCGGACTGTGCTCTGAAGGAAGCGCTGTGTTTGCCTTGCAGGCGTGCCGATGCTCTCCGTACAGCCCAAGGGGAAGCAGAAGGGCTGCGCCGGCTGCAACCGAAAGATCAAGGACCGGTACCTGCTGAAGGCCCTGGATAAGTATTGGCATGAAGACTGCCTAAAGTGTGCCTGCTGCGACTGTCGTCTTGGAGAGGTTGGATCAACTCTTTACACAAAAGCAAATCTCATTCTCTGCCGCAGAGATTACCTGAGGTAAATAGAGGGACGGACTGTGGGCTCTTCCCGAAGCCTCTCGGCGTGCTGCCAGCTGTCTGGCTTCCTAAAAATGTGAAAATGTGTGCTTGTGCATGGCCAGCCCTGCCCCGAAGAGACTGGAGTTCCTTCCACTGTCTAGGCAGGGCTTTTTATTTGCACTCAGCGTATTTTGTAGTCTGGGAGGTGAAATCCTGCCTTTAGGTGAAGATATAAGACAGAGGTCATGGCTTTTCATTATTATTATGGACCAACAAGAACATACTCTGCTTGCTGAGTAAGTTAGGAAAAACTCTTAATTCTCCTTGCATATCTCTGATGTTATACTCCTGCATATTGACTGAGACCTGACCAAACCTTTACCTTTTCCTTTTTAGCCATAGCTTTTAGACAGACTTCTAGTCTTGAGGAAGGTTGCTCCCAAGGGGCTCTTGTCTCTTTCCTAACTAAACAGAGCAAAACTTAAAAATTACAGATCAACTTCAAAAAATGTTTCTGTCTGAGGAAATCAGCAGAGACCATCACTAGCTTGGAGTTAGAACCATTCTGTCAGTGTGTGTCTGCAATACATAACAACACATGGGATTTTTTTGCCTGATGTGTGGGGGTTTTGTGCAAAATACTTTATGCAAACATAAATGAATATTAATAAGACAGCCGGCCTAATGCAAACATTATTATGAGGGTCACACTGCAAAACACTCGGAGTTTTGCTTTGTTTTTCCTTTGGAAGAATGTACTTGATCTCCAGCTAATGTGTGTGTTTTCTTTTATTTTTCCTCAAGCACTGATAGCATTTCCCAGGCAAGCTTAACCAGTAAAACATCTGAAGCAAAACAAGCCCAACACAGTGCTGTAAGATAGGGAGGTAAAATGCTTTCTAACCTTGCAGTGTTCAGGGGCTGCCCAGATTAGTGTCAGTGCTTAGATGCTTCATGTATTTCAATGTAAAACATATTTCTGAAAATCTTCAGTAAATATTTCCTTAGTAGACTTGAACAAACAAGTTTCTCCTTCTAAAGATGAGAGATGAAGTGCTGAGCCAAACAGAAGGACTGAGTCTGTCAGCTGCCATGTGGGAGCTGTCACCTTGCCCTTCAGCCCAGCAGTGCACAAGAGCATCCTGCCCACAGGAGGGTTTTGGAGCTGAAACTCTTCGGGGCACACATGAAATATCCCCCACAGGCAGCACTTGCACCTCTGGTTAGGGGGACTGGGACGTGTCCCCAAAATCTAAGTGAGGAAGGAGGAGCTTGGGTAAGGGTGAGCACATCTGAGGTGGAAAAGACAAGATAAGCAGCCTTTGGAAAATAGAAAGGGTGTGAAAGGAAAGAGTTAAAGAGTTAACTATCATCACTATAATGAAATAATTTTTGTACCTTCCTTAAAACTGAATATTTACTAATGGCACAAGTCACTTGCTCTAGAAGCATCCTTAACTCTGTCATTGATAAGCAAAAATGAAATGAGCTCCAGAAAGTTCAAATTCAACACAGAGATTTCCACCCCCAAATTAACATTTTGGTCCTCCTTCTTCAGCTCAGCTATACTATTTCTGTGTTGTGGACATAATTCTGATGTGTCAGTGAAGAATATTTCAGTTCTTGGTCTTCCCTTTCTGAGGAAGCCTTTCATCACAGTATCACAATTGGGTCATGCTAGATACTATCACAGGGACCCTCAAAATCTCTCAGGAGAGATACTTCCAGGAATAGTTTTCTTTCCAGGAAGAATAGCTGCATTATTTTCTGAAGTATTTGTTTGTACTTTATCTTGTTCATACATTATCTTTTCTTTATCTTGTTTGCACTCAGCTTGCCAAGTGATCTAGGTCTCTCCATCTGTCATCCTCCACTTCATTATTTATCACTTGATTTTGTCATTTCTGGTCTTGAAAAAGTGTGATGTTTGTGATTTTTTTTTTAATTTGACCCTGAAGATAGATATTCAGCTTTATTCTATATGTTGCAGAACCCTACTAGAAATACTGAGCTGGACAGTGTTTCCAATTTACATTTGCTTTTTGAGACCTGTGGGCTACCCTATGTTTTGTCCATTTAATAAACACCGTATTGATTTTGGTTTAGTCTAGTTTCATAACAAAAATAATGTGTGGCATCAAATCAGACATGTTAAAGTGCCAAAGGACAGCAGTATTGATGCTCTTAGGTTTAGAAGGACCTTTTTATCACTGGAGTTGTAGAGCACTTTCTTTCTTTCCTTGGTTTATCCCAAGAATGCTGCTTCGAGGTGGAAAAGCTTAACCTGTGATTTTCCCACCAGCCCCTAGATGATGTGAATTTTCTGGGGCACACCAGAAGCCTGTGCTGGAGATTGAAAAGAAGCCAGGCATTGCAGACTCCAAGAAGTGGCCCATTTCCCAGCTTTGTGAAGAGAGGGCAATTAATGACATGAACCATGGAAGGCAACAGTTGGGACTCATGTTTGACCATGGCCATGCAGCTTCTGTCACAGCACCAGTTAAACGTGGTCCCTGGAACAAACTTCTGTGCCTGGAAGGTGCCTTGTAACACCTCTGTCTCCCTTTTTAAGGTTGGAATAGTTCCTGGCCTGACAAGGGGGAAGTCTGCTGCTATTTGTGCCACATGGTTAAACTATGTAGACTTATGTGGCCTGTACATTAAGAATTTTCTCTTTATCTGAATTTAGGGTGTTGGAGCTTTGACTGTTTTTTGTTAGGAAGAGCAGTAGAATTGTCATATCCTGGGAAATTTGTCGAGGACTTGGCTAGGAAGGAATAACATTAAATCTGTAACAGCATTGTTAGTTAGACTTCAGCTGTTTAGGCAGCTTTACAGCTATCATGGCTTGTATTCTTACAAATAAGTAAATTTAGTTTACACTGGGGTTTTTTGAGGAGTTCTGCTGAACTCCTGGGATCTGTTCCCCTGATGCTAAGGAACCTTTTCAGGCTTCTAGGATAGGAATAAGGCATTGCAATGCAGTCCCATATTTATAGAAGTATAAAGCAATTTTTTTACTTTAAAACATCTTGTATTAGCTTCTACACATAATATTTCTTTCTTTCTCCATTTTAACTAATAGTTCTATTAATAGAAGGAGCTAAAGTTGCCATCACGATCTTCTCTACTGTCTGTTCCCTCCTGGTAATTTGAATTTTTCTTCTTAGAGAATTAACCATTCCCATCATTATATAATTCCTTCACATTAGTGGTTTTCAAGTCTCTACCCACATTTTTTCCTCCTTGTTAAACAGCTCACAGTGTTTGGTCTACTAGTCAAATTTTAGCAGAATTCATCCCTAAAAATAACTTTTCATACTTCACACTGTAGTTACACCACAAAGGGAGCACTTTACCTGGAGAACAGTGAGAGGAATTCAGTCAGAGGGCTCCTGGAATATTTTGTTGTCAATTTGCAGCTCTGGGACCCTCCTGAGGGCAGGTGTCGATGAGCCACAGCCACTGCAGGGATTGGGGCAGAGGGTGAGGACAGGAGCAGTGCCAGCCCCTTCCCTGCTGTGGCAGCGTCCCTTTGGAGCTGGCTTTGTCCCAGGCCCTGGGAGCAGGGTGGGCTGCCAGCCGTGTGTGCTGATCCCCCGTGGGTTTTCAGCGGAAATCTTTCCAGCGTGTTCCAGGAGCTGCGAGCAGACCATAGCCTGATCATTTGTTTCAAAAGATAAACTGTCGTCATTGCTTGTGAAGGAACATTTGTTAACCTTCACTTTTCATAAAACACTTTCTTGCTCATTTTTTAATCATGAAAGATGAAATTGGATCTCGAGTTGTTATCCTTGTGGTATCACCTCAGTCTCCAGCTGTGTCTCAATGTATCTTTCAATACATTTCATCTCAGCAAATAGATTTACCATTTGTTTCATAATCGCAGTTCCAGCATTCCTACCTCTAATTATTTTTGATAAGCAAATGCTATTGAAGGAACTGCTTCTGGGACAGAGCAGCTTAGCATGCAGGCTCAGATGGCTCCTCGCAGCCCCCACGCAGCGATGTGTGTTTGTTCCGAGGCATAATTAAACATTCACCAAGCTCCGCTTCACAGGGACGGGCTGGGTGTTGCATCAGGATTTCCCGTGAGGAGCTGACAACTTAAATTTCACTGTGAAGTGCTGATGAAGAACGTGATTTTTCCTTTTTACTCAGCATGGTGCCCTCACACGAGCAAAGGCGAGTCGGGCTTGCTTTGAGAGGAGCAGAACTGTTGCTTCTGTGTGTTTGATATGCTGGTGTTGGGAAAGTTTTTCATCATGTAAACTGATTGGGGCCTTAATTAGACTCCGAAGAAAGCTTAAAACCTGCATTTAAAAATGACGGTGAATCAGTAAAAGAGAAGGGCTTTCCGGGAAATCCTGATGCTGTTCTCAGGGGTTTCATGGCAGTTCTTTTCACCCACTTTCCCACATGTTTGGATCAGGGCTGCAAACTCAGCACGGAACCACTCTGCAGATGGTGTTGATGCCTCCAGGGAGCAGAGCAGCCCTCTGCATGCCACCTGAGGGACAGGGACCTCCTGGCAGGACTGCCATCCCCTGTCACCCCTCAGCACTGTCTGTATCCCAGAGGCTTGAACTCCACCCTCGGCAGCTCCTACTTCCAGTGACTCAGATGCCACGTCCTGGGGTTTTTGCTCTACTCCAAACATCCCAGGGCATTATTTCTGTCAGTGAATCGCTTTAGGAGCCCTTCAGGTGAAGTGTTCTGTATCTGGAAAATATGCAGGGTTAAGTTTTCTTGTGGGATAAGAGTACAAACATGGGTGCCCTGCTCTGTTGGCACAGGAGGATGTGGACAAATTCCCTTCTTCTGGTGGCCTTCCCCAAGTCAGGGACAACAGCCCTGAGCCAAACCACTAAACCATGGCTGGCTGTGTGAGAACAAGCCTTTGGGAACTGAGATGTGTGTGCCCCAACAGGGAGAATTTAAGTTAATCTCCCCAAGACGTCACTAATGCTCAGAATGTGGCTTTAACCTGCAGAAGCTGCAGCACCCTTGAAGCAGGAAGGAGAGAATTTGGGATATATTTTCCCTCTGGAGAAGCACAGTGTGTGTGTATGCACCGAGAGCATGTCCTGCTGGATTTTCAAGGGACATGTTTAGTGTGGGAAGGAGAGGTATAAATGCAGTGTGGCTGAACAAATGGTGTCTGCTCAGAGCCTAAAAATGTCACTAAGCTGAAGTGCTGCTTTTGCCTCGCAATAGGGAGCATCGTGCATGCCGCATAGGACACCCTCACTTCTACACTTGGTGTCTGTAAAGATTAAGGAGGATTAATTAGGCTCAAAATACAATGTGTCTTGGCAACATTGCTGTGCTTTGTGATGTTAAAGTACAGATTTATTTTTTTTTCCCCCTGCAGTTGCTGGTCCAGGACTTTCTCACAGCCTGTGCCCATACTTGGTTTGTTTCTTTGCTTTTTGCCCTTTTTTTTTTCACCTCCACAACTTTTCACTGAGGAGGAAAGCCAATGGGGAGTTGTGGTACACTAGCATGCCTCTAGCACTTTCAGCTTTGGAGTTTTCTGGCTGCTGTGTTTAAACTCTCCTAAGAGGACGTTGTTGCACTTGTGCTCAGCAGTGCCAGAGCAAGGTTGGGTTTAATGTCAGCAGTTTCAGTGATACTGTGGGAAAGGCTGGGGCCGGGCAGGAGGACTTGGACTTCTCCTGCCTGCTCATGGTCCCAACCCCTCTGTAAATGCCCACTGAAAATATGGAGGGAGAGGCCAAGGGAGTGAAAATAAGTGAACATTCAGATGTGTCCTTCAAGTGAAAACAGACTCCCTTGAGCAACCTTGGAGTTCAGGCCTAGCAGTCTCTGAACCAGTGCGGTCACTTGGCCAGGGGCTGTTTTGTACTGGTTCAACTCCCCCTGCTATGCTGTCCTTGAATGCCAAACCCTTTGGCATGCCAGATGTAAATTCTTTGGGATTGAACTTGAAGGCTTCATGAGAGGACAGCTTGACCAACTTCATTAGTATCAAAATGCGTTTCCTTTCCTTCAGCTGACATGACTTCCCACTGCAGCACTGACAACGGTGTCCTGGATAGGAGGGTGCACCAGCTAATATGTATTTACCAGCTGAAGACTCTCCTGTCACTGAGGCTTTCTCTAATATTACACAAAGGCTGATTACAGCAAAGTTGTCTGAAGTTGCTTTTAAGATTGTTCTTTTTAAGTGATGTCCAGGCTTTCCCTGCATTCATTGGTATATTCAGTACTCCAGTCAAATCACACTTGTAGCTCTGCATATTTCCAATATCCACAGATGGGAAAGATACTGATTGCAGTATTTAAGAGCCACCCTCACTGAAAAACCAGTTGTTGGTTTGTTTCAAAAGGTAGGGGCAAAACTGTTTCTTTTCATGAGGATGGATTTCAGTTACAGTAAGCAAATTTGGTTCTACAGCAGGCCCTGATGAAACTAAGAAATAAACAGCAGCAGGCAAATAGGGGAGGTGTATGGGAAAACCTATTTTACCTCCTGGCTGGGGAGGAACTCCTGAGCATGGAGTTCCATAGCTCTTCTAAAACTTGGATATCCAGATAATCTGGATATATAAATGTGTAGAAAAAGATGCAGTTGTACATAATATCTACAAATGTAGATGTTTATCTGTAGTTTAGTGTTTAGTCCTTCTTCCATTCATAATTCTTATCTTTCAGTGTCGACAAAACTTTTTTGTGGGGGAATTATCAGTCTCCACTCAACTGTTTGAATTTCGAACTTGTTTTGTTCTTGTGTTTAAGAAAATCCAGTTAACACTGCCAACCTTTCCTTTCTGTACCATTCATTATTTTTATGTGCTTGTCCTGCTTCCTCTTTTTTTTGTCTCCTATGAAGTCAACAGCTCCAAAATTTTTGCTCTTTCTGCAGAGGGGAGATTTTCTCCTTCTTTTTTGATTGCAAGCTGCTATCTAGTCAGACACCAGGCTAGAGGAGGCGAGAAAAAGTGGGGACTCTCTCCTTGTAGGCAATGACTAAACCAGATTGTTGTTCCTAGTGGAGACAGAAATAGGCAAACAGGTTCTCAGTTTAGGCCCCCTGAACATCTTGGTTGAACAAAAAAAATCTGTTAAAAGGTGCTAAACTTAACATTTTTTCATTTGAGAAGTTTCTTCATGTTTTCCCTAAAGTGAGAACCCTTTAACCTTCTTTTGCCCCTCAAAAAACAAAAAAAAAAAAAAAAACAAAAAAAAAATTAAAAAAAAAAAACAAACAAACAAAAAAAGCCCAACAAAAGCAAAAACCTGCAGGGTGTTGTGACATTACTATGGTTTGAATTAATTTGAGGTGTACTCACAGAGTTGCTGGGGTATGGATCACCATGCACAAGACTGCTCTTTAACCCAGACAAGACTGCATAAAACCCATCCTTTGACAGTTGCCTACTGCTTCCAGGAGCACTCCCTTCTTTTCCCATTAATTCATTTGCATTCAGGGCTGCTCCTGTATGCCAATTAGCTTTAATTTTTACTATACACACTGACATCAATGGCCAATGAGAACAGGGCATAGCGGGGTTTTTACTGTGCCCATAAACTACAGAAAATTGTCCTTGGACAAACTCCTGCTTTTAGACTGGCTGACAACAATAGACATGGTTAAGTTCAGGCTAAGAGCCATTAAACATAATTACTACCACAGGGTAAAAGTTTAATTGTGCTAAATTTTAAATCTGCATGGTCTATGCTTATTTACAAGCTGGCAGGATCTTCCTGTTACATAAAGGGGAATAAATCTGTACTTAAAAATTGTTGCCTTTTAACTTCAAAGGCAACTGAATAAATAGGGTTTTTTAGAAGAAGCAAAACAACCCCAAACTGAAAACTTTATGTATTTCCAGCTTCTTTTATGCCAATGGCTCCGAGCTGGTAAGTAGAGGCTAAACATCTTCTGATAGATTTTTCTAATGCGCTTCAACTTCGTGTGTATGAATGTGTGAGAAAGTGTTGCATCTGTTACAAAGGTGTCTGGGGGACAGAATGCAGATCAGTTTGTTCATGTGGGGTTATTTTAAATTTAACCACAGATGGGGCTTGGGGCGGAAGGTTTTTCCTCCTGCTCCTTATCCTCTCTCCCTCCTTCCAATAACGTTAAGCTCCCCACTTTAGGAAGTTTCAGCTCAAGTAGCTTCGGGATCAGGAGATATCAGAGGTGGCAGGTTTTCTACAAGCAAACAAAAAAAAAGGCAAAAGACTGTACATTTTGCATTTTCTTCCAACAGATTTTTAAAAAGTCATGTTCACTGAGCTACAAGTTACAGCATATTTTTAGGAGCATGGTGAATACATGGGACTCTAAATCACTCTCTGAAAAGCAGATTAAAATTAGGAGGTGCTAGAATAGGTGTGAAATGTTCATCTGTAGGGAAAGGGAGGGTATGGAGGACTGTGAAACTTGATAGAAGAGACAAAGATTAGCACTCTGACTCGCTGGAAGCCACGTTATGTAGACATTAGAAGGCAACACGATTTCAGCTGGACAGAACATAAGCTTCAGATCTTATGCAAACAGTCAAAGCTGTTTAACAATTGGTTTACCCCCAAAACCCCTGAAAGGAGACAGGTGAATACGATGCCAAATACATTTTTCATGTTTCTTAAGCTAACTGTTTAAATAGTTAAGTGAACATCTGTCCAAATTTCCCCATCATTTCCATTTAGAAAAGTCTCCTATTTGAAGGCTGAAGAAAAGCACCTGCTTAACAATGCAAATGGTGCTGTCTGTGGCCCCTTTATTTTGTTTAATCTAGATTGAGCTCCACACAACTGTGATGCTAATGAATAATGGATATTTTATACTTGTGCATGTAGCAGTGCTGGGCACAGAGCAAATCTAGGATTAACCTCCCAGTTTCCCTGCCTAATGCATTTGACTCATTTTTTTGAGTTTGCTGTGACTTGGGTACTCTAAAAACGGATGCCTGGTTTTATGGGAAATGGGAAAATCCTGGCAAAAGCTGTCAGGCTTTGCTGTGCCCAAGTGGAAAGGGGCAGCTAGGCTGAGGAAGGGAGGGATGTCTGGAGTAATGGCTTGATTTGTGAGTGGGTGCTGAATGAGAGCCAGGGTGTTCCAGGGTGGAGACCTGGACACTTTTCAGAGCTGCATTTTTCCAGTCTGGTCTGCTGACGTTAGGCAGCCGAGGCCCGTGCCCAGCTGCCTCCCCTGCCTTGCCTGCCTGTGGGGGCAGGAGCAAGCGGGGTCAGCTTGCAGGGAGAAAGGGATTGCCTTTTGCTGGTGCAAATTATACAGCTGGGATTTCACTCTGCCTTTCAGCCTTCAGATGATGGAATGATGGGGGGAGAAATTTTGGTACTTCCTTTGCAGATTTTCCATCCTGCATGAGTGTTTCTGTTTTGGTTTGTGTGGTTTAGCTCTCAGGGAAAACTGCTGTTTCTTCATAGGAGGGCCTGGGATTTTCCAGACAGGCCTAATGAAAGACCCCTGATACCACTTTTAAAGAAAAATAAGAGTGAGCTTTCTTACAGCTGGAGAGCGAGCTGACTTCGGGAGCACAGCACCGTAGGAGGGTGGGAGAGTTGTGTGGAGGTTTCTATAACACTGCTGGGTGTTTTAATTCACAATTACTGGCCAGTAATAATTAGTATTGATTTGCCTGGCAAATTGCAGGTTTAGAAATTGGTTATAGATTTTCCTGATGCTTCTCATCTGCGTGTTGTGGAATCAGCCAGAACCGATGGCTTGAAACAAACCGCGAGCCCAGCTCTGTCTGCGGGCAGCGGCGCGTTGCGTGCACGGAGCTAATGGCCAGCAGGGCCAGCACGTCTTGAGGCTCATCACTCCCAAAATACCATTTCTGTCGTCCCCTAGGCAAAGTGACTAACCACATGGACCAGAGGCTGGGGTGAACCTCGGTTCTGTCAGCCCGTGGCACCGTGCCCCTGCAGGGACACCTTGGGCGAGGGAGCCGCGGGAAGGATGCCGCAGTCTTGCTTGAGTCCCCCGGCAGGAGCTGCAACTGCAGCAGACATCTGGGGAGACAGATAGTGAAAGACAAGATGAAAATGGCAACTCTTCCAGTGCTGAAGGGCTGTCCTGGAGGGGCGGGGAGCTGGAGTGGAACGGCTGAGCATGCTGCTCAGGCCACCGTGGAAGGGCTTAGCTGGCTCCCGGGAGGGCCGGGGAGGCAGGAGGAGGGAGGCACAGCCGGGCAGGAGGGCTTGCTCTCTGAGATGCTTGGAGAAATGCTGTGCACTCATTGCAAGAAGTTGTGCTTTTTCTTTTTAAGCAGCAGGTAAGCGAGGTTCTTCCTGAGCTCTGTTACAGCGCTGCCTTCCAGGATTGGCAAAGTTTGCAGGGCTTCTGTGTCCTGCTGCCAGGCTGCGGCCAAGCGCAGCAAGCCCTTGCAGAGCAGGACGGGCAGCTCCCAGCACCTACCCCACTGCTGCAGAGAGGCAGATAGTTTTTGACTGAAATTTTGTGAGCCCCAAAATAGTGCTCTAAGTGTTTAATGCTTTTCTCCATTAGACAGCAAATTAGCCCTAGGCTCACAAACCAAATGAAGTTTCATCTCGATGATTGGAGCCTGCTCACCAGGCATTTTTATCCCAAGCTCCTACACGCTGGTTGGTCAGTGAAATGGAGACTGCAACTTCTATTTATTGGTGCAATACAGTATTTGATACTGCTAATTACACTTAATTAGTCCTTCCACCATTTAATTAAAATGGCTTCTAATGATTGTGCTTCTTTGGCAGGCTCTTTGGTACCACCGGGAATTGTGCTGCCTGCAGTAAACTGATCCCTGCCTTTGAGATGGTGATGAGGGCCAGAGATAATGTTTACCATTTGGACTGCTTTGCCTGTCAGCTCTGCAACCAGCGGTGAGGACACAGTTATTGTACACACAGACTAATTTATACCTTTGCCCACGGAACAGGGGAAACGTTTGATGCACGCTGCCCGTGTGGGGCTCACAGCCTGGGGGCAGGGCTGGGGCTGGGGGATCCAGGCTGACCTGGGGGATCCATGTGAGAGTACCTGTAGCCCTTTTATTGCAAATCCCCTTGGAGCTGGTGGGAAATGGAGGGGCAGGGGGGAGGACACAGACACAGACTGTCCAGCTGCTGCTGAATAAAACAAACTGCTCCAGCGTCCTTTCAGGAGCTGCCCTCTTTGCAGAAGGCAGATGATGGAGAATGGACCTCCCCTGGCAAACTGACACTATCTCACTTAAATCACGTTTCTGACATGTTCAAAACTGGGGGTGGAAAATAAGAAGTATTAAGAGAAGAGACAGGAAGGAGAAAAATACTCTGGCTAAGCCTTTTCCAACACTAGGAACAAATCCATTTAGTTGTTGTGTAATTAATAGGGGATCTTGGTGGTATAATTTTGAGTGGGGCTTATTTATTTCTGCTGGCATATCAGGCAATATAATAAAGGGCCACGCACAGTGTTTTCACTTGAACTACCTGTAGACAGTTGAGTTTGGGAGGGCTGTGAAAACTCTTCCCAGCACCATGTTTGTTGGTCATCATAGGCAGAACTGAAGCCCGCAGAACAGATGTGATACTTTTGTCACCTTCTGATGCATCTACCTGTCCATCCTTGTCTAAGATAGACCTGGAATTGCTTGCAGTTCTTACTGCTTGCTTAGTCAGGCTGTGGTGACTGCCCAGGATCAAGGGCTGTGCTGGTGTTCCTGTGCTGGACCTGTGGTTGTTTTTCCCAAAGATGAAACTAGAACGCAATGCCTCATCCCATGGGAAAGCATGAGAGAGATGACAAAACTTGTGGAAAGATGGAGAACCCAATTCTGTAAAAGTCAACCTAAAATCCTGACTTAAACATTCCTTGCTCAGTCTAGAAAAGAGTCACAGTGGGATCTCTCACGAAGCAGCCATACACGTGTGTGGATGCAAACCCCTGCCAGCTTCCCCCGAACTTGGGAGATCCTGTCCGATCCTGATCTCGCACCCTCGCCAGTGGCTCAGCCCTGGACATGACTTTGGTGTCAGCTGGTTGGTGCCAGGGCTCGGCGGAGGCGAATGAGGTGCCTTTACTCGCTGGCCTGGTGTTATTCCAGGTACAGAAGTCCCATGAAGGCTGTCGCCTGCACGGCGCGGTGGCAGTGCCGGGGCGGCAGTGACATCTAGTGGCTCCTGGCCTTGGGCTCTCTGCGGGATCTTCCAGTTGCCCAGTCTTGTTCTGTGACTCTTGGACACAGAGCTGATCCCACCTCATCCCCCGAGATGCTCATCCCACCCTGCTATGATCAGTGATCATCACTGCTACAATCCCAGGCGGTTCTGGGATTTGTCTCCAGACTCCGGAGTGTGGGGGGTGCTGCCAGGCTCAGCCCTCTGGATCAGCTCTTTTCAGCCTCCTGGTGATTCCCAGGCAGGAGAGGGTTGCTCCCAAACTCCACACTGAACCTGGGTCTGGAGAATTATAAATGTCCTTTCAGGCTCTGGGCTGCACAGTCAGGAGTGCTGCTTGGCCTTGGAGTCTGCAGGCTGAGTATCTCTCATCAAACCCCTACTTCACCCTTTTTCTCTCCCAGAAAATCCTAGTGCTGCCTAGTTTTCATTTGCAGTAATTTCTTTTAAATTTCACCCTTTATTTCAAAGGCTCCAAAGCACCTCTCTTCCTCCCTTCCCTCTTCAATTGCCAGTGTGGTGCCACTCTGTCCTTCAGACAACCTCCAGGGCTGTCACTGCCCAGCAGGAGAGTGCAGGTAATCCCCCTGTTCTGGCAGAGTTGTGCTGTGATGCACAAGGGATTTGCTCAGTTTGTGAGGGGCTGAGTTGTTCTGGAAGATGGGCTATGTGTAGATTCTTGCTTTTGGCTGAGGTCAGAGGGCTGCCAGTTTTTATGACTTACTCTGTGGAGATTTTGGCTTGAAAGGGTAGAATGGAAGTGATCCTGTAAGAGAGTACTGGATGCTGAACTGAGAACAGTGAGATTAAGTAACCCTAGAGTCAAAATTGCAGAGGTGGATGTCAGTTCTGGTTCTGAACTGGGAACCTCACTGGAAACCCTGTCTTGTTCTTCAGCTCTGAAAAGATTTGATGATGAAGGCCTTTCCTCAGTTGTCTTCCAGCTTGCTTGCCCTTCTATAGCTGGGCTCTGTATAGAGTGCTAAATGTATCACAGCAAAATCTCTACTACTTTTACCAAGTGTACAATGTTTTCATCACTTTCATTCCCTAAAACATCAGTTTTGCATCAAGTCCTGCAATACCACTCATCCTGCCTTGCTTTAAACTGTTCTAAAGTTGTCATGGTCATCATAGTGCTGGATAAAAGCTGGTCACTGCTGTGACTGGCTGATAGGTCAGTGTTACAAGGGTTGCAGGAAATCCAGCTGCTTTTCTTGCCATTATCTGAAGTGTGGGTTTGCTGGGAAGAAAATCACTCTTAAGGAATGGCAGAGTAGGTTCAGCACCTATTTCTTACTGCTGCTGGCTGGAATTTGATTGCCCAGACAGGCTCTGCAACATCTCTGCTCTGAGCATGGGGGCTGACAGTGTGAAACTGGGCCTCAGGTCACCCTGTTAAATCTTCTGTATCCAGTTGTGATGCTTCAGCTGAAGAGATCCCAGTTTATTGGTGGGTTTGCAGGACTGGCAGGTAGAAACAGTAGCCTTTTCAGTGAATCAAACCCTTCTCCCAAAACTTCATGTCACATTAGGGTACCCCTGTAGAGCAGTTCAGTTCCCATGTGCTTGTACACACTCCCACACCTTCCAACTCCCAAAACTCCAGCTCCTCCTTTGTCTCCTCTACACCCAAAACCAGGTTTGGCAAGGGACAGCTGTTGATGGTGCTGGTGGCAAGAGTCATTTTTGCATTTCTCTTGCTGGAGATTTGTATGGCACTTAAGGTGGGAATAAGTAGTGAAAAGCAAGCAGCTGTGTCTGTTATTTATTGTAAGTAAACCTGCTTCTGGGGAGGGTGGTGTTAAGGAGAGCATGTGCAGTACAGTTTTTACCATAAGAGCTGTTAGTTGAAATTAGGAATAATCTTTATCTTTTTAACATGCAGAAAAGGTTGAATTTCAGAACTACTAGAGCATGTGCCACAGAGGGAAGAAGATGGAAGGTCTTCAGTGAAATCCTATAAAGTGTGAACCAATGCCCAGTTCTCTGTCTACCAACATGGCACATTAATCAGCTTATTTGCAGGTGTCCAGTTGGAGAAAACTTGTGCCTGTCTTGGGCCTATAAAGAAGCTCTAAAATTATCAGTCCTGTTCTATTAGCAGAAAATAATCACTTTTATGCTCTGCCTGAAGCTGCCTGAGTTACAGATGATGAAAGCACTTTAGACAAGGAGTAGGCAGTGCCAAAGCTCTGCCTGTGAGCAGGGGAAATGGGCATTTGAGGTCTGCTAAGTCTTCTGGGGATGGGGTCACCCCCAATGACTTTGCTGTAGATATTTGGCCTTGCCAGAGGCTGGTACCTACCCCTTCCTCTCAGTGCAGAGCTGGCTTGAGGCACAGTGCCTGACCCAGGGTGTCTCTCTGCTTTAGGGACCTGAGGCTGGTTTCAGACTCAGCTCTTGGAGCAGCCTGTGCTCTGGTCTGTCATTGTCCTGCCAGTGTTATGGACAAAAAACAGCCCCTGAATTGGGTGCAGAGAGCATTATTTGTTATCTTAAGAAGTAAAGATTAGCTTCTGATTCCTGAGCAGGCAGGCAGGGCGGAAAAAGCTATTGGCTGTCAATTCACACCTCTCCGATCTTATATGTGGAACTTTTTTGACCTTAATGGTCAAATAAAATTGTTAAATATCACAAGCTTCTCTGTCAACTTCAAGACAAACAGAACAATTTACATGGTATATAGAGAGCAGTGCCCTTCGCTCAATGAAGATAAAGGTTAGGAGTCCAGCCACCGAGAAATTTCTATTTATTGTTCAGCACTGTACACAAGGGGGTGAGGGAGGACTTAATAGCCAGTCCTTGCCTGGAAATTAGTGTAAATACTGCTTCACCCGAGGGAGCTGTGGAAATGTGGATACCAGCAAAAACTTCAAATAGGCTCCATGTAATATCGCCTGTTTGATTTCCTGGTTGGAGAGCCAACATCTCTTGTCTGCAGGGACAAATCCTTTAACTGCTCCCAACTTCCTCCTGCAGCTGGCACGGGACCCTGCAGGGAGTGGGACCTGCTCCCCAAGCTGCTCCCTGTGGCCTGGAGCCAAGCACAGATGTGCCAGGGAAAGGGACAGCAAAACCCTGGGATGGCAAGGGGAGAAGCACTGGCAGAGCTGGAAATCAAACTCTGCTCACCAGAGTCACCTTTGGACCCAAACTGCCTCAAATTCCCCCCATTCTCACGTCTGTTCGTATTCACACCCACCAATCCTTTTTTTTATCTTCCAGATTCTGCGTGGGGGACAAATTTTTCCTGAAGAACAACATGATCTTGTGTCAGATGGACTATGAGGAAGGGCAGCTGAACGGGAGCTTCGAGTCCCAGGTTCAATAACAGCCCCTGCTTCGCTGGAGCACTGTGGGATGGGCGCTTGGCCGCACGAGCAGCGAGGGCGCCTGTCAGCTTGCCTGCAATATTTTTTTAATTCTTGGTCCAGAGAGGACTATATACATTGTAGTACTTTTCCCCCCCAACACAAAGCAGTTACAATTTTAGATGTACAGTTGTGCCTGCTTAGCTGAGCACTGCATTGCCTGTATGTTTGTGAGTTTTTGGGGTCTGGGGGAGGGCTCTGTACAGTCTGTTTTCTGTATATAAACTGGAACATTTATTTTATGAAAAATGTAATGCAATTTTATTACTGGTGTGAATTAAAAATTATGAATGTTTCCTGGTCATCTTTGCCGTGGTTTCTTCCCCGTGTGGCAAAAGCCTGTATTTCCTGTGCTTTAGCTGAGCAGACTGTTGGAAACGTGTACATAGATCCCTGGAAACGGCATGGATCACAGCAGAGGCAAGTTTACTTGTAATAACTGGGGGAAATGCTGCTGCAGGGTTGTGGAGACTTCCATCCAACCACCTGCTTCCCTGTATAATGGGGGGGATGAGCTGGGGGCAGGTGGTGGCTGGGAGCCATTGGCATCGCTGGCGGGGCTGCCGTGCCGTGCTGGGCTGCTGGCTGAGAGGCTCCTTGTGGATTCGGACAGAGCATTGCCATGGAATTCCTGCTGGCTGCCTGATCCCGTGTCTCCAGTCTGGGCTGCGAGGAACAGGCTCCCTGCAGCCCTGCCAACAGGTGCCTGGGCATTGATCAGAATATTAATTTCAAGGCTTTGCTAGGCGGTGGGATTTTCCCATGGGGCATCACTTGTCCAGGTCAGAGCTGCTGCGAGAGCTGATGTCAGGGCTGAGACGTGACCGGGCGCTGATGCAGCAGATCCCTGCTCCCAGCCCTTTTGCTTACTCTGTGCCAGGTGCTTTGACCTCCCACGAAATAAAAGCGATCAGATTTGAAGCATCTCCCGGAGAAAAAATTCTGAACTGTGTTCCTGCTGCGATGCTTTGTGCAATGATTTTCAAGGTTATGCAATTCATGTGCAACCCACTGGACTGTATCAAACACATTTCTTTGTATAGTGAGTGTCACTTTAATATAGTGCACCAGTAGCTGTAAAGGATGGCTGCAATTCTATTTATTTTGTCTTCTTGCTTTTTCTTAGATTTACCCCCCTTTCCTTTAATAAATAGACACCGAGTACTTTTTTTCTGATGTGACTTAATTGGTTGCTGGTCCTGGGTCGCTTGTGTGTGTTCTCTGAATTGCAAATGCCAGGTGCAGTGCAGCTTGGTGCTGCTCTGCCTGTTGCATGAAATGCTTTTATGTACACCTGTGCTGAATAATGGCTAAGCAGAAGCAAAACACCACCAGACACTTAGCATGCTTCAAAATATCGCCTGTCATCTAGAGCTACCACAGACATGTGGATTGATTCAGTGATTTTTCTTCACAAACAGATGTTTTGGGTTGGGAAACCCAGTATAAAATGTGTGGCCTCATCCCTTTTTATCCCCATAAACATGGAATAGCAATTAAAAAGCCACTTAGAGCTGCCTATGGATATGTGGTGTTTAAACTGCTGCTCCATTTTAGTGCTTTTTGGGGTGGGGGGAGGTTGTCTCTTGGGAAACTGTAGAGTTGATGCTGTTTTTGTAGAGGCTATTGGAGGCAGCCACCCTGGGGCTACAGAAGGAGCAGCTTGTTGCCCAAATGTTTCCATTCCTTGCTTTGAAATGGGCTGCCAGACAGCCCCTGCCCCTGCCTGTGCTCTGGATTGATGGATCCCTGCCTGCTTGCCTGCCAGTGGGATTTGCTGCAATTCAGTACACAATGGCAGGGCAAGGCTGCTGTCCTGTGGTGAGGAGGGGAGCAGTAAAACCAAACCAAAACCACTCACCAAACAAGCTGGAGGGACTGTTCAGTTTCAGTTCAGATTCTTAGGGAGGGTTTTGGTACCAGTTTAGAAAAGGAGTCCTTCAGAGAAAGGTACCTTATTACACCATGGGCCATGACTCAGGAGCAGTGGCTTCCCATTGCCTCCCTGCACTTGCCCTTGTTGGCAGCGGTCCCCTGCTGGGGTGCAGGGGCTTCATTTCTGATGGGCAGCCCTCTTGATTTGTCACCATTGCTGTAGATCTGATTCCTGATTCCTAAAGAGGAATTTCATGATGTTGGCTCATGCAAAAGCCCCAGCTGGAGCCTGGGTGGATGAGAGGAAAGCCTGGGGCAGGACACAACTTCTCAGTGCTGAATAGGGTGGGGCAAATGTCCAATTGTCTTGTATTTAAAAAAGAAAAAACACAAGGGAGAAACTGTGCAGTGTCTGTATCCCTCTTTTCTGTGTCTGCACAGCAGACAAGGCCTACTTGCCACAGCCCATGCCCCAAAGAGCATTGGAGGTGGGACACCTTTAAAAATAAAAATCCCAGGAGGACAATGCAATCGTGAATTCTTGTCTGAATGCTGCAAATTTGCTTAGTAGAAACAAGGGCTGGAGTGCAGACCTGCTCCTGAATAATCGCTTCCACTCTACGGAGCAGAGCACGGAAACCTTTTGATGGTGTTATAGTCATCACTTGGCATAAATATTCATTCAAGGAATCAGAGCAGAGTAAATGGCATTTTAGCTGCTAATAATTTAGTATTAGCAGATAGCCTTTTTACTGCTAAAGATAACCACTGCTTAATCAGTTTAGTGACCACTGGCATATAGTATGACATTTAAGCCTGTGCCTCAGTGCCTGTGTTGAGGACACAGCTGCTGGTCACCCCTCTGCCCAAGCCTCCATCGTTCCCAAAGTCAGCCCCAGCTGCCAACTGCACTCAACTGCCTTTAACTTCTGCATTATCTGCCATTTGCCTCCTTATCTTAGATCAAAGAGGAATTTTAAGTTCATACTACGGATGTTAAAATCTAGGATCTTCTGTCTCTTTCTCTTTTTGTGGTCGGGGCTAATGGCTGATCACAGCACAGTCTGATTTTGAGATTAAAAAACAAGCCAGTGTTTAAAGGCAATCAAAATCTTAGGCTTCGTCTCCATTCATCTTTAATGCTGGTGTAATTGCTGCACAGATTCTGGCTCTTCCTGCAGACTTAATTTATTTTATTTTTGGAGCATGCCCCTGTCTGTCAGAGGGATGTTATACTTCCTGAGCAGCATTAGCGCTATTGAGCACTCCGCCACCGGCAATCCAGCTCACCCCATTTCATATCTTGCCAAACAAGTTAATCTAATATTAACAGCGGTTTGTTACCTCGTTGTTAGCTTAATTTACTTTACAAGAAATGCTATATTTGCATTTCATCCCTCTGTCACTGGCTTGTGAACTGCGCTTCCCAAGGCCAAGAAGGGACGGCTCAGTCCCTGGGCACGGCACTGCCACACGGGGAGGGGGCCATCACCCCCACCAGGCATCTTCCCTAATTGGCCAGGGGGGATGTGGGGAGCTCAGAGGAGGATTTCCAAAGCCACAGAGCAGGTCCTGGAAATGCAATATTGGGAGCAGCATAAATGCCGCTGCTGCTCTTCCAGTAATAGAGCTGAGTCGTAGACAGCAGCTTTCCCTGGCGGCAAACATATCCAGGAAATGTCTTTAGTATGGAAATCAGCAGACCTATGGGCACGGGGCAGATGTCTGCAACACCAACAGCTTCCTCAGGCCTTCAGGGAGTGCCCCTGCACACCCCAGGGACTCACCCAGGTCTGTCTGTCCGCCACAGACAGCACGGTGAGGGCCCTGTGCCTCACTTCCAAATCGCGGGGCTGAGGGACCTGTGAGCAAAGTCCTGCAAGCAATCGTGCAAAAGCCACTTCCCCAGATGATCCAGCAGCCCCATGGAGCAGTGCCAGCTGATGTGCTGGTGGGCAGGGGGATGGAGCTGGGGGTGCCCCACGGGGTGACATCAATGATCCCACACCTGGGGCTGTCCCAGCTAGGTAGGAATGTGGAGCTGTTGGAGGTGGAAATAGCTTTCCAGTGAAAGCTTATTGACTTAATTGTTCACGGGCTCACTCTGTGTCCCACTGATAAACCCTGTCCTTGTTTATGGGGCCCTGACCTCCCACCTCCTCCAGCAGCTGCTGCCTTCCACTGCTTAAAGGAAGGGAATGACCTGGGTGTCTTGCTCTGGTTTTAATAGCAAAATGCTGAAGGATGCCAAGGGCAACTCTGGCCAGGCTGAGACATCTGGCAGGGCAGTTTTGTAGTGCTGAAGGTTTTTGGTGAAGGTCTGAGAGAAAGCAGGGCTGGAAGGACCAAACCCAGAGAAACAGCAGGAAACAGAAAGGTGGAATTAAGTAGGGGATCAGCTGTAGATGAAAGCATCAAATATTGGGTGATTTTTGTGAGCAATTGGAAGGCAAGTGCCCAAAACGAGGCAGTTTTGCCACAGAAGCATTATGAAGCCCCTCATAAGTGATGTAAACAGTGAAAGCGTAAATATAAGTGCACATCCAGCCTCTACTGCTGACTGGCCACGTGAATCTGAAGCTGCAGGAGCTTCCTGGAAGGAATGTTTCATTGCTAACTTAAATTATTTGAGGAGAGGAAGAAGGTGCTGCCTGCTGTCTGCCTGAAGGGGAGCAGAGGGGCCAGCTGCCTGTTTTAGTCCTTGATAATAACACTGCTGGAAAGAAATGTTGCTAATGCAACCTGGGCTTTTATGAGTGATTTTACTTAGAAAATTACCTTGAGAATAGCTTTATTATTGTTGAATGGGATCAGGCATTTTCTTAAAGGTCTTGACATCCCTACAGAAACTAGAAAATTGTGATTTTATTTAATGAAAATATTGTTGTTCAAAACCTATTTCATTCTGGGGCTTACCCTTCAGGCCCATGTGCCTCCCAGCAGTGGAAAAGCCTCAATGGTTTCCTCTGGTCTGCCTCTCCCTCTGCAGCTCACACGGGGATTTTTCACCCCCAGAATGCTTCCCTATGCACTTTGCCATCCATGTCTATCCCAGTGGGGTTACAGATAAGCTTTTTAGTGGTAATAGAGTGGCCATCAGTGCTGCTCAGAAATGCTGCCACCCTCCAAGGACAAACTCTGGTGACAGCCACCCTGGATCGCTCTTCTCTCCTTGGCTTTGGGTCCCATCACGGTGGTGACTCCTCAAGCCATGGCCTCCAGCTGGTGCCTCAAGGGCAGTGGATGTTCAAAACACTGCCCAAGGTGTCCCTGTCCCCATCCTCCAGCAGCAGCTATAGGAAGGGCCCCGGTCTTCAAGAATGGCTTTTCAGAAAGTCTGTTATTTAAGTAACCCCTTTAATGCCCAGCGCTTGGGTTCAGAAGGAGAGACTTCTGTTTGCAGTTTGGTTTTCTGAGAAGAGCGTATCTTTGACATAATTTAGGGTTATCTAATGATTATTTCTTAACATTCTTGCTGAGCAGAGCCCAGAGATGCAGTGAAGCATCTTGCCTTGGCAGCACACACAGTGCAGCCACAGCAGCCCTGGGGGACTGAGGCAATGACCTCTGCCAGAGGAGGAGGAGGAGGAGGAGGAGGGGGAGGAGGAGGAGGAAAGGTGCCCCAAAGTCTCAGCTGGAATGCAAAGGTTCAGGACACAACATCTTCCAGAGCAGGATGCCTTGCCTTTGCACCTCAGAGGAAGCTCTAGGAAATGCCATCCTTTGGCAAGACACAATCATCAACACTGTGGCTCAGTTGTGGCCACAGTGACAGCCCAGGGGCTGCTCCTGGCTGCCCTGAACCAGGTCCCCTCACCCCACTGGGGAGCAGCAGCCTCATAAATTATTCCTCAGTGCAATGGCAATGTTGTAAAACATGAATATTTAGTGCATGCATAATAGTTGTTTATTCATACTTAAATGTCAGCTGATGAAAACATATCTAAAAGGCTCCTTTCCCGGGGAAGGACAGGCAGCTGGAGGAGATGGCATGCTAAGTCACTCTGGTTTTTGCCACACTGAAACCCAGGGCAGCAGTGATGGACCCCTGCACTGTCCAGCTGCAACATATTCCTGCTCCCTGGGTGCCAGACCTGGGGGAGCCAGTGCTGTCACACTCTCAGCACGTCTATCTCCCACAAAGGGAGGGTTTCATATTTGTGCCAGAGCTGAATTTGGCTAAAACTCTGCCAGTTTGTGGTGTGCACTCTCAGCACGGGTGATGGGGTGGCCAAAACTTTGCAGGATAAGGATGCTGTGGATGCAGGGATGTGGCCAGAGGTGCAGGCAGGCAGTCCCCCCTCATCCTGCCTGTCTCCTGCCCACTCCCGCTCACTAGCATGAACGTTCCTCACTGGGGAAGGGAGGAAAAAAAATAAAAAGAGAGAGAAATGAATTATCAGTAAAGTAAAGAAACACAAAGTTATGAAGGACAATTTTTTTTTGCTGTCAATACACACAAAGAGACAAAAATTGGAAGCTTTTGAGGAAAAGAAATGCGTCTGAACTTCTGAGAGAGTGAGAAAGTACTGAAAAGCCCTGCCATGCCGAGCTCCTCTGAGGTAACTTCTGTGCTTGGAAAGAATATTTCAGAAGACATTTTATTCTTTAGAAGATGCCAAAAATGCAAGACTTGGCACTTTAACAAAACAGAAAAAGGAAAACACATAATCTTCTTAACTAGTAAGTCTTTGAGCCCAGGATCACATTGTTGCCATATAATAAAAAGGGATGTTATGCAGTAAATTGGGCAGTTAAGAATTCTGTGCATACTCAAAATCGTGACATTTCAAGGACAATAAAGTTGGCTGGCTCGTGGCCATTGGCCATACGAACAGAAAACAAAAAAATGGATTGTCAGCTGGTTATTCATACCGCATTACAAAACAAGTCTCCCAACAGGCAAACACTCTTTATTGCTTGTGTTTTTGCTCCAGAAATATATTTTTTAATTAAAAAAAAAAAAAGAGTTCTTGCAGCATTCATCTTACAAATGTTAACCCCTTAAAAGACAATTCTGACATGCTTTGCCGCTGGCTTTTCCACTTTATAAATGTTCTACAGACAAGGAGAAAATCAGAAGGAAAAATTTATTTCTCACATGGCATAAGTGTCTGTTTCTTTATGGAGAAAAAAAAAAAGAATCAAGGCATTTGAGACAGCTTTATATGCTATTAATCACATGGGATGCAATTAATCGTGTGGGATTAATCTGTTTTGATTTTTGGGGCGTCTGACTTGAAATCATCCCTGGGGAGTTGTTTGCCAGAGCAACCACAGAATCGGTGAGCGTGTGCCAGGTGATGTCCCCAGAGTGCTGCCAGGGCTGAGGATGGTCCCTGAGCTGCAGGGTGCGGCTGGTGGCACAGATGCTGGCTCAGGGAAGGGGACCTGCCGTGGGCAGGGCGTTGTTTTGGCTGTGGCTGTGTAACTTTGGCATGTGTGTCACTTTACCCTGACCTGCAGGGCTGTCCGGGCTGCCCGAGGGCCGTGCTGTTACTGCAGTTGTCACACACTGTGCACAAACAATGATTCCTGCCTGCCCCGTGCCTGCATTGAGCACGGGCAGTGATGCTGCTCCTCGCGTGCATCCTGCAGGCCCTGCTTCTCCCAGTTCGGCCAGGAATGCTGCGGCACATCCTGCAGGTTTCTGACACGCTGCTGTGTCCTTCCTCTGTCCCTTTCATTGTCCCAGGGGGTTGTGCTGGAGCAGCTGCAGGTGGTTTGCAGGAAGATGATCAGGGCTACACCTTCTGCAGGTGGTGGTGGTGGAAGCTGGTTTGGGTTGAGGTGCTGCAGGTCTCTGCCTGGAACAGGTCAGTGGGCGTTTTCTGAGCTTTCTTTGGGCTGGAGAAAGTGCAGAATGTGTCTGCACATCCTGGGCAGGGGAGTGAGCCTTGTGTTGGACACGTGGTATGTGCTGGTGCTGTGTTTTGGCTCCTTGCTAGGAGTTGCAATAGTACATATGGAATGTCAAATCACTGGTTAAGGCATGTCCCCTTGGCTGGAGGACGGGTCTGCCAAGGGAGGGAACGATGCCCTGTTTGTTCACAAAACTCCCACCCTCTCCTGCTGGGTTTTGGGAGAAAGACTGAGTCAGGCTGTCATGGTGAGAGTTTTTCCCCTCTGTCATTTGAGTAAATCTGTCCTGACCACAACTTAGAGGAGAGGCTTGGTCAAAAAAACTTCTGTTAGTGTTTTTTTGGAAAATGCTGGTTGTTTGTTTGTAGAAATGGCACTGGGCTATATCCTGGACTGATGCAAATAAACTTGCTGCCTGTCAAGGTACTCTCATCTTCTGAGTCCTGGGTCAGCCCCCTGCTCTTCTATAGTAACTTCCACTTTCTGTGCCACTGACTTCCAAACAGTTCCCTTCCTTGCTCCTTCTGCTTCTCCCTCTCCTCCCAAATTATGGAGAATTGTTTTTGCAGTGTGATTTTCTCAACCTTTCTTTCATGTTTTAATCTACTTTTGTCTCTCCCCTTGCCCTGCCTATGTGTGTTGTTTTCCATATTTACCTTGTTTTGATTGCACATTCTGGGGGACAAAGCACAATGCTGCCATTTTGTGGATAATTAAATCCTCCTGGTTGTGGTCCAGCCAGTGGGACAACTCATGCAGGAGGGTATAAACTGCCTGGATTTGCATGCAGAGCCTGTCATCAGCTGTGAATCATTTTGGGATGCTTTTGCATGAGCGAAGCTGTTTAAAAATAAATTGTATTGTATTAGACTAATGGAAGATAATAAATTCAGTTGGTCTTTTAGCTTAGAATTCATCAATGTCTGGAGCTGGAAGGGGGGAAGGAGCTGGAGGACATTGAGCCATCCGGCAATTAATGGCCAGGAGCTCGGCCCTTGCCAGGCTGCAGTGATGCCCAGCAGTGTCACACTGCTCTGGCAGCTTGAGCATAGCACAAGCACTAAACCCCTCTTAAAATCGCAAAAAACTACCCAAAAAATCCTCCCTCCTTTTAAACATCAATTAACAAAATACCCTTTAATCAAAGCCTGCTCCAAGTGGCACTAGGCAAAGGACTTATTCCAAGATCAAAAACCTTTGAATTATTGAAGCCTTTCAACCCTGATGGCATTTGATGTCCCCATGCTACAGCAGGGAGAGCCCTTTTTTTGGGGGGGGGGATGTAATTTCCCCAAGATCAGAACACGTCAGCTCTGCTCTGATTTTGGTGCATGAGGCTTGTCAGGTCCTCACTGGGCAGTTTTGGGGAGAACAGCTCACAGAGTGCCTGCCCTGCGTCTCTGTGCTGCCTCGTGCTGTGTCACAGGGCTCCTGGCACCGTGATCCTTGCAGGGGGTGCCCTGTAGCCCCATCCTGGCCTGGGGGTACTGCAGGCAATGAACTTGTGGTTATTTCTGTGCATCACCACCTGCCCCTGTCCCCGTGTCCGTGTGTCCCAGCACAGGCTCTCCTGGGTTCCCTGCCCTGCTGCAGGCAGACTGCGGCACCAGGTGGCTCCGGCGCTGCTCCAGGACAGCATCCCTGTGCTGTGACAGCCCCCTGATGCCAAGCCCTGCCTCTGGCAGAGGAGCCTCTCTCCCACGAAGATCCAGTTGCTTTTCCCCTCTGTGTGGATGATGCCTTCTCATCCCAGTGCTGTTGGGATTTTGGGGTGATTCCGGTGACTTTGCAGAGCAAGGAGGCTCTCACCTCCTGCAAGCACGTGGAGGGAAAGCAGCTTATTAGCAGAGCAAATAACTCACAGTGAATAATTCCTTCAACGAGCACAACTCCTATTTTTGAATATCTGCAAAGGGGCTGTGCTCTTCCTGAAACTGTTGGTACTCAGAATTAATGGAGTTTGGGGTTTTTTCCCCTTTTGGTTTGGGGTGTGTGAGTGTGCTCTGTCTGTGCTGGCCAGCTGCAATGGCTCACACCAATTGCCTCTCTGGTACTGCCAAAGTAGCCCAGCACTCTCCCTCTGCACAGCCAGGACAAATTTCCTAGAAATGTCATAATTCCCTGAAAATATGGCAAAAGCCAAGACTGGTGTGGATAGGATTAACCTAACAAAAAAGGCTCTGTAGGCAAAGCTTGTGCACTGATGGAAGGTGAAGACAAAAGCCCTCTAAGCAGTGCTGCTCATGTTTAAATTCACCTGAGTGTTTGAGAAAGTGCCCTCGATGCATTTTTTTCCTAGTAATTTTTATTTTCTTATGTTTGACTCAATACAACTCTTAGTTTTCTTTCATGTTTCCAGTGGTGCTCTGCTGAGGATGCCAAGAGTACAATTTATGGAAGGAAAAGGTGCAGCAAATAGATGCTTTGGCCTCTGTAAAGTACTCCTGCCACTTAAGAAGCCACTTGATGAATGGAACCTTTGGTTGATGTCATTTGCTGGCTTTGTGAGCAGCTTCTCCTAAAGTCTTGCTTTGAGGAAAAGCATATTATTTTAAAATAAGTGTGTGTATGATCTGGACTCTGCTGTTACAAGTGTTGAGGCTCAGGGTCCTGGAAACTCAACTTATGGCTGACAACAGGATCAAGCAGCACTGTGGTAGCTTTCCTCCATCAGCTGCCCCCAAAAATTGCATTTACAGCAGGAGATAGAGGCTTTGAGGAAGTTGCAGGTGCAAACACACCTTGCTTTGAACCTTTGTTGTCTTTCCTTGCACACAGACCACTGGCAGGGCCCATCTGGCCAAAGTTAACCCTGCCCATCCATGTCCCAAATCAGGGTCCAAAAGGGGTAACTTGGCAGGGGCTTTTTCAGCAGCAAGGTGTGATGGGCAGCACCTGCTTGGCTATGGGATTATGGCTGGCTACCCCACCAAAATGAAATAAGCTCAGGTTTTATCCCATTAGCAAAAGCTCAAACAGTGCCCCTTCCCCATGGCTGGAGATGGTCTGACACAGGAGGAGGCTCCAGGGCTGCCTGCCTGCCTGCTGCATTTGTGAGAGGTGGAATTTGGGATTAGGAGTCCTACAGCGTTCTGCTCCAGCTCCTCTCACATTGTTGGCTCTGCCCTGAGTTTTTCATGGATTTCTTGCAGAGCACACCACTGCTGTGGTGCAGACCACCTCCAGTGCCACAGGAGCATTCCCAGTGTGTTTGTGGGGCACAGGAGCCACACCTGGGGCTGTGCAGCAAGTAAACCTGTACCTGCAGTGCGATGGCTGCCCTGGTAAATTACACTGCTCAGGAGTTCACTAGATCAACTTTCTAGTCAGCCCAGGTCTTCTTTTTTTTTATTATCCAATTAACTGCACATGTTAATAAGAAATTTTCTTTTTATATAAAACCGAGCAATTTTTTTTCTCTGCCTGGAGTAACATAAATTGACCTTTTCATATATAGCTTCAGTGTCCTGGGACTGATTTGTGGATATATATTGCTGCTTAGAAAGGCTGTAATTTACAAGTGATTGTTTGGAGGGCTTCAAATTACCACCACTCATATATATGGATATATAAACAAAAATTGAAGCTTCTTGGGACATTCTACATAAACAATTTTCTTGGGAAGAAGAAGGATTCTCAATAAAAATAATAATAATAATAAAGCCCAGGGTTTTTTTAGATCTATGCCACAAATAAAGTAGGGGTAGATTACTTCAGTCCTTCATTTATATTTCAGTATTTCTGGATCATTTCCTCTAACTTTTTTTTTCATCATATTTAAATAAAATCCTCCTATATTCCATTCCTCATGGGTTTGGGGTATGCAGGTAGCAGAAACCCTGCTGCCCAGCCCTGCCTGCCAGTGCTGTCTCTGAGAAGAATGGGGATGGGAAGGATTAGCTCCAGCTCCCTTAATGAAATATCACTTCAGCTTCTAAGTCTCTCTCACAGAAAAGTACATGCATGCACAAAGAGAAATACTTTGGGAAGCTGCTCATGTTTTTTATGGCCCTGCTGCTGGGAGCTGCTGACAGTGTTTGCTCTCAGCAGAGAGCTGTTAAAGCCAGATACCCTAAAGTCCCTGTTTTACTTTGGAATGTATTTCTATAAGGTTTTTTGCTTTCCTGGTCCATGACAGAAAAAAATACCAAGCAAAATCAGGGTCAGCAGGAGCAGCCAAGGGCACAATTGCAAGAGGAGTCCTGCAGCAGCACCACTGAGCACCCAGGGCTGTGCATCTGCCCACAATATTTGTCCAGCCTCCAGTGTCTGTGCTTTGGGGGCAGCTGTAAGGAGGTGTCATATTGTAAGGCAAAGGGGCCTTTCAAGCCATTAATTTGTCAAGTTGCTCTTCTATTTTGGTTTTTTTTAGCTCCTGTGAACTTTCAGGCATTTACAACACATGTTCCATAGTTTTGTGGTTTTTTTTCTCAAAGTTATAAACAGGTTGATGGAAGTTTAGATGACTTTATGTGACATGAAAGTAGATCATTTAGTGGTAGTTAATGATCCTTGCCCATCAGAAACCGAAGAATTTTTAGTCCCTTTATTAAAGGAAGCAACACAATCTGCCTTCAGCTGCCAGCGTGCATTTCCAATGAAATCTAAGGGTTTTAAAATGAGCACAACATGAGTAGAGGAAAAAGGATCTCGAAGCAACAAGAACATGCTTTTAATTGAGATTAGTTGGTCCATATTCCATTAGCAAATCCCATCCCATGGACACTGTTCCTACACAGGCAGGCAGGATTTATCAGCCCCGGTGCTCCCTTGTGCTGCTGCTCTCCCAGGGAGCCGCGAGGAGCGAGGCGGGACAGGCTGCTGTATATCACCCATCTCCTGCTCACCAAATGATGATTCAGATTCACACTGAGATCTATAAAAGTCAGTGGTTTATTGCTGTCTTGTATTTCTGTATTAACCACCTCATTATCATCCCAAATGGAGTATAAATCTGAGGGTATCCAGTTGCTCCAGCCCGTGTGCTTGCGCTCCCCCGTCTCCTGCCATATAAATCTCGGCTCCGGGTAACGGGAGGCACCCAGCTCCAGAGCAGGCAGGGTTTATAAAGGAGCACCTTCCTCTCCTTGGGGCAGGCTGGGCAGTGCTCCAGTTCTCCTGACTTCTCTGCTGCTCTGGGGGAGCAGTGGCACTGATGCTTCCCGGGAATGCTGCAGACACCAAGGCTACACATCCCACCCCACATTCAGGAGATGTGCTGGTCCCTTGGAGAGATGCCTGTCTTTGGGGCTTTTTGTGTGTAGGGTGCTGGCTTGGTTCAGCCACAGGATGGCTGATATGAAGCCAGCTGCCACATGGGAACCACTGGGGAGAAACCACAAATGGCTGGGAACCATTTGGGGAGAGCCCCAGGCACCCTGACCTCGGCCACACGCCTGCTTTGGGCACTCGGTGTCTTGGTCTTGTGTTAGACAAAGCCCCAAACAAACAGGGAGGCTGGACCAAGCTGGGTCAGGTCATGCCACAAGCAGCCATGGCTAGGAACAGGATGGATTTTGAGGTGTGTGGGGGATTCACTGCTCTGGAAAGCCCTGAGGGCTGCCAGTGAAGCCCCTTCAATGCACTGAAATTAGATTTGATGCCATGTCCACAGCTCACTGCGTGTCAGAGTCAGAAATAATTGCAGGATTTGTCACATGGGCTTTTGATCAGGATCTCTCATCCCTGAGAACAGGTGCTGTTAGCAGGAGACAATTTTCCCTGTAGTTCAAGGCTAAACATGTGTGCTTCTAACTGTTGAGGAAGAATGCTGTTCTTACCAATGAAGTGCATCTTTCCTAAAATAAGCTGAGGGGGAAAAAAGTCCAACCTGTGGACCAAGATGTCCCAAAGGCAGCAGCTCTGTCCCCCTCAGCAGGGACACATGTTGCTTTTCTCAGAGAGCTTTTCTTTTTTGTGGTGAGAGGAAACCAAATGAACCATGGGGAAGGCAAAATAACTTTAAAATTATAATTATTTTCTGTTTCTGCATAATACAAAGCACTTTTGGAGCAGGTGCCTCCTAAAACCTGTTCATCACTACCAGCTATTTTTGCTACTAGTTCCCATCCAAAGCAAAGTGATGAGTTTCCCAGAATCTGATAAATTATACCCCTCCCTTTCAAATTATTCTCCTTCAATCTTCCACTACCACGTCTGGTCTTGACACATGGGCTGGAGAGGGCGGCAAGCTTTTAAATCTCATTTAGTGCTTGTACCCAAGAGTTGCAGAGTTTTCTGGGTTTCTCAGAGGTCATGCTTATTTCTCCCACTCTGCATGAATGCTTTTTAAAATTATTATTATTATTATTATTATTATTATTATTATTATCACCACAATGCTGCTGATTCTGAGCTGATTCAGGCACCCAGATCATATATATTCTAGAGGAAATCTTTGGAGGAGGGAAAAAATATCAGGGAGAGATACATTAGGGACACAATGAAGAGCCTGTTTGATGTTATGTTCAATGCTGAGACTGCCATGAGGACATGTGGCTCTTCTTCTCTTCCTACTCCTTGTCCATGAGCTGCTGAACTCCCCTCATCGCCTCCCCTTTGGCATAGGGTTCCCCCCCTTTGCTCTTTATAGTTGGCCACTGAAATATCATGTAGATGCACAGGGTGGTTTGTTCTGTGCCTCTGATTTCCCTCTTTTGGGTCTCTTCTCCCAGCAGAAAGAATTTGTTCCCATTTGGCAGGTCCTGGGCTGTCGGCTCCAGGCAGGTTTTCCCCCATTAACCTCTGAAGATACATTGGTAAAATGTCAGTGTCACACACTCCATCATGCAGTGAGAACTATTAAGTGCACATTGTTATTCCTGGATTCAGACCTCCACTGCCTCTTTGCCTCCCTGGGAGCCTCATGTAAAGATCAAATACCATGTTATGGATGATGGGTAGAGTGAGAAATCTGCCTTCCCCTCCTGCTCCTTTTTTTTCACATTTATTTCCCCCCACTCTAATTGATCTTTCCCACACTGCACCAAGCAAAAACAACTGGGACTGGCAGCACAGTCTTGTGGTGGTTTTGGGATGTGGTGGGAGAAGCAGCTGCCAGCTGCTAGGGAAGGACAAGATAATCCTGGTTTTGAGACTCCTGAAGATGCCCAACATGCAAAACTTCTACACTGTCCTTCTGCAGAACACAACATTTAATTGGGAATTTTTTTTCTACAGAAAACTGTATCTTCTGCACCACTGCATTGCCTTTCCAGAATGCCTTTAGAAATCTGACATGACACTCATCTCAGGAAGCCTGCAGACTCTCCAGCGAGGAGTCTAAGTTAGCAGCAAACAGGAGCGTGGACTCAAGCACTTCCTTGTATGCACGCTTCTCTTGCACCCAGGTGTTAAGAGACAGGTTCCCTAGAAAAATGCAGAGTAGTGCAGCCTCCCTGGTGGTGGAATCAGCTGGCTGCTGGCCCCTGATCAAAACTTGGAGGCACTGGTTTGCTCAATGGGGAGAAATTCATGCTTATGGGTACAGTTTTCTCTTTTAAGCCCTGGTCCAGTGGCTCTAACATAATTTTGGGCTCCTGAGGCAGATCAGCAACAGGAGAGGGTGAGAAGAAAGGAATTTTGTCATAAAGGAAGACATTTCCCCAAACCTTCATTCATTTTTTTGTGTGTGCATTTGCTGGAGTGTCCCCACAGGCACACTCAGCATGGCTCTGGCCACTGCAGACTCCTCCAGGCAAAGACAATTTACCCTGACTTTGGAGCTGCCACGAATGAAAGGCACTTAACAAATGCTTCTGAAAGAAGAAAACCTCTGTACTCCTCGTCATTCACTTTCAGATTGATAAGTTAAATACTGTACTCCAGCATAAACATTTCTCAGGGACAAAGTATAAACATTTCTAGTGGAGTGCACTTAATACAATTTTGTTTGCCAAGTGGCGCTGCCTCCTCCCAGGCTGCGTCTATGAGAGGGTTTTATTTAAATGGAGATATAAATTAATTGCACTCAGCACAGCCTCTCATCCCAGCTCTCTCCTGCATCCATACCCTTGGACTCTGTGGAGGCAAGGGCAGGTGGGAGCTGTGGCAGCTGAAATGCTGGCAGGACACCACTGCAGCCCTTCCCCTGCCTGCTGCCTTCCTGGTCTCCCTTGACTGTTTTTGTTTGGTTTTTTTTTTCCCATTGCAAGACATATGACTGGATTTGCTTTAGTTAGATGGATGCAGATGCAATTCCAGGAAAGATCTCCTTCCTAAGGCAGGGGTTAATGCAATGTTTTGTGACCTGGCTCTACAGTGATGGGTGACATAAACTCCCAGACAGCTGGATTAGATTAATATATGTCAGATATTTTAAGGTTTCATTCAGGAGAAAGCCTAATTTTAGACTTTGATTGAATGACCATCATGGTAATAGCATGGATAATTTCCTTTCAAAATCGGTAAAATTTAGGTTTTGATGATATCTTAAACTGGGCCCAGTTATTAACAAACCTGAGCTTTCTGACATCTGTCTGTCCCTTCTCTACCTGAATTCCTGTTTAGGTACAAATTATACAGAGACTTGACTTTCCTCCAGTCCCTACTCATCATGCATTTTGTTCATTCCTGAAATACTTCAGAGCAAAGTAAGGAAAAGTGCCACCCTTGTGAATGGAGATCAATTTTACCGTAAAGACCAAAGTTTCCATGTTTTGCAAAGGAAAAGCACAGCAGGTACCAGAGCCAGGTGTTTTGGTGCTGTGGAGTCTCCCTGCCCCTGCCACCTTCAGAGGAAGGTGGGCAGTCACACACGTATAGGATCATAGAACAAGGGACCCCAAGGATCATCTGGTCCAATCTTTCTTGGCAAAAGCATGACTTGAAAAAAAAGGCCTAGCTGAATCTTAGAAGTGTCTGAGAATCTACCATTTCCCTGTGGAGATTATTCCAAAGGCTGATTGTGCTCATTGTGAAAATATTTCCTCTTGTGTCTATCTGGAATATCCCCAGGACTAACTCATAGCCATTGCCCCTTGTCTTTTCCCATGTGAAAAAGGGAGTTTTGATCTTTGCAGTCAGGAGCTTATGAACTGTGTTGGGGGTTGTTTCCTCTTCTGTGAGGTGTCAGAACAGCTACATGGAGCATTTTGCCTGAGAGGTTCCTTCCACAGCAATCTGACCTGCTCATCACGAAAGCCAAGGGGAGGCTTGGGGCAGGGGGTGAAGGCTGGGGATGGAAACTTCAGCTCAAGTGCTAGGAAGTCCCATGAATCCCAAGCTGCTTGAGGTTCCTCCAAAGCTCTTCCCAGCTCCTCCCTGCCAGGACTTGCAATCTGTCAAGTCCGCAGAAACAAACTTGTTCTCATAAAACAGCAGTAATTTTATGGTGCGAGAGGAGAAATGTACAGCCAGCGTCTTGCTGCTCATCAGAAAAACAGCAGCTACCTTTTGTACAGCTCTTGGGTTTTTTGCTTTTTTTTTTTAAGATTAAAAACCTCCCGAGGAAGGCTTACAAAGTTTATGGCAGAGGTATACAAGAAGCGAATTAAAATTCCATAAATATATTTGCTGGCTAAAATTTATATATCCTGTATTCCTCGGGTATCTAATTAGATCCAAGAAGAAAATAGCCCTGCACAGGATAGGCATTTTGTTCAAATAATTTTTAAAAATTGAGCTAAATAATGATCATTTTATACTGCACACAATATAATTGTTCTTCTTGTATTGGGGAGCAGTTATAAATTATCTGGTGTCCCATTCAGCCTCGTTGCCAGGCCGAGTACCAAACAATTGTGAATATAGTTACTGGGCACGTAAATTCACGGTTTTGTGACAACTACACCGTTATTGCTGCTGCTAACTAACATTCTGCATAAAAAATGCAATCCCTGGGAAAGAAGGAGCATTTATCTAAGTGCTGACATTGAAACATTCTGAATAACTCCTTGAATCATTTGTACTATTATGGGGAGAAAATGTAATTATTGTAATCAGCCTTGAGTCTGAGGCCATGTTGTTTTAAAAAAAAAAAAAAAAAAAAAGAAGAAGGGAGAGGGGAGGGGGAAACCAGATCTGAACAACGAAAATGAACCTTGATAATGGAGCAGCCTTGAATTCCACTTCATTTATCACACTAATGGATGTCAAGATGACCTCAATCAAACATTTTGTTTTCCAGTTTTAAGCAATAGAAAATGTTGGGGTTTTTTTCCTCTGGGAACAAAAAAAAAAGGAAAGTTATTTAAATTGTTCCTAGTAATTACATTAGAGTAGAAGGTCAAAGTCAATACGAAATAGTATCAACCAACCTTTTGATGAGTCTTGTCCAGGCTCTTTGCTGGCACAGTTCATGCATCTCCATAAGCCTAGTGCAAGCTTTATGTTTCTCTTTTCCTATTCCTTGTGTTTTTATGCTTAACTAGAAATCCCATTTTGTGGTGTTTTTATTTGGAGCCCCAGTAGTATTTCATCTAACATTTTAAAGTAAATGATCATGTGGTTTAAACACCACCTCCCTGACTAGCATACTTCAGGATTGGGTATAGCTGTGAAAAAGGCAGAGAAATCTGAATAAAAACAAGTTTAGGTCAACAGCACTTCATGAAAATGCTGTGATTCACCTAGGCCAGAGGAAAGCTTGATGAGGTTCAACAGGGTCCTGGCCTGGGGGGGAATGACCCCAAGTAGCACCATAGTGACCTGCTAGAGAGCAGCTCTGCAGAGAAGGACCTGGGAGTCTGGGGTGGTGAGCTGTCCCTGAGCCAGCAGTGTGTCCTCGTTGCCAGGAGGGCCAATGGGAAGAGTTGGCCAGCAGGTTGAGAGAGCTAATCCTGCCCTTCCAGTCAGCCCCACTGAGGCCACTGGAGTGCTGTGTCCTGTGGTGGGCTCCTCTGTACAAGAGAGACAAGGAGCCACTGGAGAGGGGCCAGCAGAGGCCACAAAGATGATGAGGGGTCTGGAGCATCTTTTGAGTGAGGAGACCGTGGGACTGTTTAGTTTGGAGGAGAGAAAGCTGAGAGGGGATCTTTAAAGTGCATGAAATATCTCAAAGGCAGGCTAAGAGCACGGTGCCAGACACTTTCCAGTGGTGCCCTGGCACAGGATGAGGAGCAATGGCCATAAATGAAACAAAAGAAGTTCCACCTCAACATAAGGGAAAACTTCTTTGCACTGAGGGTGTCAGAGCACTGGCAGAGCACTGGAAGGGCTGCCCAGGGAGATCACAGAGCCTCCATCTCTGGACACATTCAAAACCACCTGAATATGATCCTGTGTCACCTGCTGGAGGTGACCCTGCCTTGGCAAGGGGGGGTTGGACTGGATGATCTCCAGGGGTCTCTTCCAACCCTAACAGTTCTGTGATTCTGTGATTTGATATTTCAGTTCAGTTATCTCAGCAATGGACAAGAGCAACACCTGCACTTCTCCCCGTGACTGGGTGAGCTGTGGGCTGGATCCAAATTTAGGCAGGGCCCAGAGCTGCCTCTGCTAGCTTGTTGTCTTCTGGGTCATACAACTTAGTTCTGGACATTGAGTGAAAGTGTCAATCCCCCCTCAGAAATAACAAGCTGGGTTTTATGCTGCTGTGCAAGTATAATCCATAATCTGCACTGGTGTCACCTGCAGTTGTCAGGATACTGGGTGTATTTTCACTCATTTAATCTGGCAGCATTTCTGTGGATCCAAAAAAGTGTCTTGAGTTATCAAGGACTTGTTTCACAGGTTTCTAAACATGACTGTGAGCTGTAGAAACATTCATTGCTTAAAAGCTATGAATCAATTATTTCATTGAACACTGGCAGTTTTATTTTAAAAAAAAAAAGAAAAATAACAGAAAAATCATCAGTCTGAGAAATAAACCAAGGAGGAACTATCTGTAAGCTCTCATCCTTACATCACCCTGTAGCTGTGGCAGGTATAAACTTGTCTCTCTTGTATTGTCTTCTGTCTATGGGTCATGAGGCAAATGTAGTTTAATTTCTGTAAGTGCCTGAGAGTCTTTCACATGTCCCATCAGGGTGTCACTTCTTACAGTTTTAAACTATAACGTATTGTTGTCTTGATGGTCTTACACAATGGCCATGGAAGGCCCTAAAAGAAGACACTGTTAGAAGGTCCAGGTCTAGGTTTTGAACAACATTTGCTACAGCAGATTATGCAAATCCTGTGTTTGGACATCAGAAGTAGCCCAAAGTCCAGGCATGTGGTCTGAAGAGATCTGTACGCCCTCTTGCACCATATAAATTGAGTTCTCTATTCTGTAATGCAAGATTATTCCTGTCTTTTCTACTTTTAACAGGATAATGCTGTTCTCTGTTGACATTTTCTACTACAGCTTGTTACATTATAAGTATATCTGGATTTTTAATGCTGAAACTTTAAAAAGTGTCTTTGAACAGCAAAAATACCATGGGTTTATTTAAAAGACATCTTTCTCCTTTAGAAGAAGATATGAGGCAGTAAATTATTTGTAAGAAATTTGCAACAACCCCCTACCCCGACAAACAGCTTAATGTGACAGATCACTGTGGGCTCCTGCTCACTTCCACGTGAAGCTCTTGGAGCAGTCTGTGCCAAATAAACTTCTTTGAAATGGTCAGAAATCATCCATATGGTAAAACATCACCTCTCCTCTCTTCACCAATAATTCAGTATTTAGGAAAATACTTTGCAAAAAATGTGGAACCATGTGGTCCATGGAAGGGGCCCTCCTGTAGGAAGGGCAGAGCCAGGCTGGCCCAAGTCCCCTGCCCTTCCCAGCTGGGCAGAAAGTATCTGCATGGCAGAAAAGAGCAGGAACAAACAGGTAAGAGCTGAGAAAAGATGTTTAATGCCTAAAAGGATGTGTATGAAAGGCAGGGCACAGACCTCAGTGTCTTCCTTAGGAATAACAGTGCGCTGTGTGGTAACCTCAGGCTAAAAGACAGACCAGTGAATCATAATAGAAAAAAAAAAAAAAGTGTGGACATTTTTAAGTTAAGCTTTTAAGAATAAATAAATCTGTAGAACGTAACATAAATCAGCTGTGTCTTTCCCCCTCCCTCCCTCCCCCACCCCCAAACACTCGCTAAAGCGATTGGAAACATTTGGGTCTCAAAAAAAAAGGAAAGCTATAAGTGCTTTTTCTTTCTTTTTTTTGCCAAATCATGCAGAAGATGCTGGCAGCTGCAAAGATTCAATTATACACAATGCAAAAAATAATTTAAAAAAATAATGGCACTTGAAAAAAAATCGCCTCTCCAGAAATTGCGTGGAACAATAAATCTGTTAATTAGCTAATTAATATTCAATTGGGGTCAGTGGGCTTAATAGAACCTTTTTCTGAGACCCAAGAAATTTTCCAATCACAATGTTAAGCCTGCCCACTTTCATTATCATCTAAGCACAGGCAGCCCTTATCAGGCCGCCAGACGCCCGGGAACAATGCGGCACCATTATCATCCCGGCGCAGCGGGCGCGGGTACCACAGTCGGATGTTGCAGGCTGTGAAGTAAAAATGCTTGAGCATTTAGGGTAATTGATATATGGGTTCTGCTGTATTGTTTAGGGCTGTTTGTTTGCTCTAGTGGTATTTAAGGCAGCGGAGCATCAGAAGATTGATTTTCATTGGTTGCCATTTTTAAATTTTTTTTTATTTTTTTTTTTTTCCGGCGGAATTCTGGACAAGTTGTCAGTGTGGGACCCTGACCAATAGCATCTGGCAAGTGCTCCCCATGGCACGGGGGTGCTGCTGGCCAGGCACACATGGAAGTGCTGGAGCAGTGTGCTCCCCGTGCCTTCTGCCAAATCTTGTCCAGCAGAGACTCAGTGGGAATGCTCCCCTCGGCGGGGCAGACATTAAAACCCACATCGCCATAAAAAAGGACACATTTAAACCTGCCTCACTATAAAAAATGACAAAATGCAAGATCTATGTTATGAGTGGTGGTGGTGGCTGCTTTTATTTATTTTTCCAAGGGACTGCAGTTTTCTGCTGTAAGGCCTGCTGTCCTTCCCTCTCTTAATATCAAAATATGGAAGTGGGTCCGGTGGCTTTGGGTGTCCCCACTGCCCCCCAGGTTATGAGAGTGCTGTAGATTACAGCTTTTGGAGTTCACTGGACTGAATATGGTTGTTTATGGTATTCCACAACATTTCATGGAACAGTTTGTGAGTGAAATTACATTTGTTGTTTAGCTAGCAGTAAATCCTCCAGGTTAGCATGGAAAGGCCATCTAGGTCCAAGCAGTTTGACACAGGCTCCTTAAATCACCATCCCAGGCCCCTGGCATGTACCACACTACTCTGATGATTAGGTTGTAAATGGAAAATACAGCTGGAGTTCCCTCTACAGAATGGGGACTTGATCTACAGGATCTATCTGCCCCTCCACTTCTTCACCAAGCTGCATTTCCACACCCTGCTGCAAGTGACCAAAGAGGGTAAATGCAGCCTGGATACTTTGCAGTTTAAGGTTTCTCAAAAAAATTGTCCATCAAGGAGCAATGCTAATTTCTCCCTTTGCCATGGGTCCCTCACCAACCCTATAACTGTCTTAGAGAGCAGAAAAAAAAGGGAAAGAGATTTTTCACTGGAAATGTGGAGACTGGGAAATCCTGTTTTTTCCTTTTTTTTTCTGTTTCTGACAAAGGATTCCTATAACCAATATTCAAGGCAGAACATTATTACTTTACAGAAAAAATGAGAGTTTTGCAAGTATTTCCCAGGTGAGGTGGCTGTTGGTTATTTGTGTACTTAACCTGAAACTAGAAACTCCTGGTTATGGATGGCTTATCCCTGAACCTACTGGAAAAAAACATTTCAGGTGATTTCTTGCCAGTGAAGCTATAGCTTAAATGGTTTACAGCTGTGGGCCTTTCATGGTGGCAGCTCTTATGCCTGGTGCACCCCAAGAAGTTTTCTCCTGGTGCTGCCAGGAGAATGCAGGCGTGTTTTGAACAGGGAGATTCTGTGAGGAGATGGGAAGGTGCTGTACCTGGGGCCACACCAAAATCCATTCCCAGCTATTAGTAAATGCTTGTAATTTCTCTACAATCCTGCTCTGGTTTTTCCACTTAGCTTTTCTGAGACCCACTTCACAGTGTTCACAGACTTTATTTTAGGGGTATGGGCTGGGGAGGGGGAAATCAAATTTTTTCTTTCTCCTTCAACTTTCTTGCAAGTCACTGGACTTTCATATTTATTTCCTGGGTAGCCTATGTGCAATTATTGTGATTAGATCCCTCTTGCCACTTCTCTGCTATAGCACACATACCCTAAACCTTAAAGAGAAAATAAAAGCTGTTATTTCCTATTTTCATAAATTAAAAGATGTTTCAAGTATTGGGAGACACTGAAAGAAATTCTGCAGTTTGAAGATACTTCAACTTAACTACTAATTGCAGGGGACCAGTGGGCGTAATTTTGGCACTATATTAGCTTTGCCACTCCATGAATAATTTGCATACAAAATGCTTTATTTTGGCAATCTATTAAAGAGCTATACAGTATTTGTGGCTTATCGCATTCACGCAGGAAGCAGGATCCTTGGCCATCTCGTTAAATTCTGTTGATGCATAACAATTTAAAGCATGGCACAAGCTGGTATGACATTTAAAGATGCCTTCACTTAATTATATTACACAAATATTGGGTTGTTTATCCTTGGGAATAAAGTCTTTTTGAAGTCAAAGTTGGCATGCGTATAAAGGAGTAAATTTTAACTGATCCCTCAAGTGGGCCTCCTAGCTGCAAATTGGGGTTCTTGCATTTTTTAAATTATTTGTGATAAGAAGCATTACACTTTGAATGCAGCCACTGGAGTTTGTTTGGTACTTACTCCCTCCCTTCTTCTCTCCTAATGGAAAATACAGTCTTTAGCAATAAATCGGCACATGAAACCAGAGGGGTAACTGTAGGCTGGGGTGAGAAATGGGACAAATGTGGCGCTCGTAAAGAGTCTGTGGCTGCAAAAAGCAAAAAGTCCTCACTTTGGTCTTCAACAGGAGGGAAAAAATCATGTAAGGGGGTATGCACACAGACTGTGTGCACGGAAGCAATGTGGAAATTAGGGTAAAAGAAAAATCAACTAAAATCAACTGGGTTTTTTTTTTTTTTTTAATCCCCAGAAGGATAATCAGCATGAAGCAAACATTGGAGTTTGGGTTTCTCTGTAAATAATAAATTGGAAGGATGCAAATCTAAAATTCATATTGTTCACTTTAGTTGGCTGTTCACATTTTCTTTATATGCATATATATCACATGCAGAAGCTGAAGGGCAGAAGACTGAGAGTAGGTTGGGCAGAGGGGTCTCCAGCCCCATAAAAGGGAGAAATCCTAGATGAGGAAATTGAAACCATTCATTTGCCAGTGTTGGGAAGAAAGTGTGATCATTTTGCTTTGATGTTTAAAATAGAGAATTAATGAAATTTTGACTCACTGGATAATTAAAGAGAAGATTGCTGTGTGATAAAAACTCTTTATTGGAGCAGGAGCCTTCCTCCCTTTCCTTTGCACAGGAAAGAAAAAGGCAAAACCGCACAAGTTACTGAACAATCCTATCTATCCTTACTCATAAACGAGTGGGATGACCTCCAGGTTGTGGACAGACCATCACTTAGAGGGTTTGTTGCACATCAGTTTAATGGCTGTCTGTCCCTTTCTAGACTTACTTTAAAAGTAGAACGTGGTGGCTTGAAATGGCTTTGTTTGTTGGGTTGGGTAATCAGAAACATTAAGTTCATCCAATTTTTGTATAATGTAGGGAAAATGTACAATATTTCACTCTCGCCAAAACCAGCCATAGAGAAGGCAGTCATTGAACACAGTTCAGAGTGCTTGTCTAATTATAACTAATATATTTTCTCTGTTGGTTTAGTGAGATGCTCTCATAGAAAAATTAACTTTATATCCCATTTCTTAGCATACTCATTCAGCTATTTGGAGGAGGTTCAAAAAATGGTACTTATATATATATATATATAATTTTAAGTCTGTACTTTCTCGTAGCCATTGATCTGCTGGCTGCAGCTCTGAGCTGTGGTTTACCCAGGAGCTTCTTTGTCCCTAAAGGTAAAGTCTCAAAAAGCTGAGATGACAGGCTGGTCCTGGTGTGGTGGCCACATCTCCTCCTTACCTCTCCTTTGCGAAATTGCATTGCTGTGAATAAGTATCTGGAAAAAACACACAGAGGGAATTGGCACCACTGCACTAGAGCTGCTCCTTGTGCTCAAGGAGAAGTTTGGGTCCTCAGTCTACATTTGGCTTTGATGTGTGTGTCCTTCCTATAATTAATTAACTAATGAGCTGATATGAAGTAATTTTATATATCATGGACTATTGATAAAATCAGTGTTAAGTATATTAGCAATTAGGAAACTAAGAGGATGTAGGAATCCTTACGTGCAATTAACTACTCTGACTTAAATTACCGTCCTCCCATTATCCTCCGTTTCGATCTATAAACTGTCCCTTTCTGGAGATGGATGTGTATGGATGCACTCCTGGAGAAGCTGCACCACATCTTGGACTGTGTGCCAGTGCAGCAGGATGGATCTGTGCCTGGCACTGCATCTCACACCCCAGACAGTCAGACAGACTGAGGCGCCTGAATGTCCTCAAACACGCAGGACTCCTTAGCCTAAATCCCTCTGGGTTTTGGTAAGGTTTAAGAGACCTAGCTTTGCATTTCCAATGACTGAAGCACAGGTGAGCAACTTCCACGGAAGTACTCTTGTGGATCAGGGAGGAAAAGTCTGCTTAAAGCAGTGCCTTGTAGCTGTGCAGTCCAGTCTCCTCCTGCAACCACTTAAACAGAACTGAGACCTCCCCTGGTAAACAGCATATTCTTTATTGTTTTACCAAGTGCTGACCTAATATTTTTCTTATGCTTTCTATTTGTTGTGAGATTTGGTTGAATAAGTTCTTGCTTCATAATAAACATCTCCCAGAGTTAATGGACCAGCAGAGAGGCTGCTGAGCTCCAAGCTGTACCAGCAGCCAGCGATTCCCAGGGAATTATTTGCAGGTGCAGGTACTTGGCAATGCTGGGGTTTGCCAAATGCAAACAGTAATGACTGGCATAAAAATTTTGGCCAGTGTGTTAGATGAGCTGGGCACACTGCAAAGCTGTGGCTTGCAGATCTCCTGCCCCCAGCTCAGCAGCAGTTCCACCAGAGATCTGTCTGCCATCAGGAGAAAAGCCTTGTTGCCAGAGTTGTATCACAGGCTGTGGCACAATGTGATAGTCTGCTGCACAGCCTAAGGATGTAACGGGAAAAAGTAAGGCAAACCTGCACCATCAGCTCATACCCATTAATAACTCTGGGATTTTTTCACTTTCTTTGATTTATTTTCCCTATATTCTTTCATGCTGTCATCATTTGTCACAGCTGTGTGAGCCAGCAGTGCCAGCCACACAGCCCCTCACAGCCATCCCTACCCCAAAGACAGGTGCCCAGCCCTCCAGGTTTTCAATGGCAGTAGTATCAGGCACATCCAGCCTTGGCCCTTGTGGGATCAACCAACTGCCCTTTCTCCAGGCATTTTTCAGTGTGTAACTGTGTGTGTCAGCAGAGCCATGAGCTTCAGAGTGGGCTGGGAGCAGGCCTGGAGGGAGCAGGGAGGACAGGCAAGAGGGCCCAGGCAGGGAGACACACGTGGGGTGAGTGCCAGCCCACGTGGCTGGGCTGCTCTTGTGTGGCTGGGCTTTTTCACTTCAGTGGACGATGCCTGATTTGCAGACAGAATTTGGGCTTTTGGGCTAATTTTATTTAATCTTGCAAGATCTCCTGAGAGATTTTAATGGGAACTCTGTATTAGCTGTCCCTACAGCTGCACATCCAGAGATTATTTAAACTTGAATGTTTTCTCAGCCAATCACTGAAAAATCACAACCTATCGCTTCTACCCTCTTTGCCAAGCCCTTAAATCTTCCTTCATCCCGGTGTGTTTGTAGCCCCAGTGCCTCTCTTTGAGGGTGTTTCTTCAGTTTCTGAGAATGGGACTTTCTAAAACAAGCCATACTCAGAGCATTCTTCTTTTCCTCACTTGTTGGAACCATCTGTCAGTAGTAGCAATAGTGGTGTGCTCAGAAGCTTCAATTGAGCTTTAAACATAAAATGGGGACTACAGCTGAAGTCCTGGTAGCAATTGGAAGGTTCCAACCAAGCAGAAATTAAAGACAAGAGAGGTTGAATGGCTTCAGTAAAGACACATGGAGAGTAACTGTCCCAGAAATAACAGGTCCCCTGAGAGCCTGGTAAATGTTCTGCTCTTTGATCTGCCTGTCCTTTGGTGACTAACCCTACCTGGGGCTGCAGAGGGATGGATGTGCTGCATGGAGTTGGGCTGCACATGTGTTTCTTGCATGAGTAGGATGGCATTGAATCACACCCCAGAGTAAGTTGCACTTAAGCTTGTGTGGGAGGTGCACGTGCCTTCAAAGGTACAGGGTTTTACTTCTGAAAATTACCTGGGCAACAACAGATGACTATGAACATGCTCTCATTCTTATTCATCTAGCTTGCTTCCAGCTCCATCAGGTTTTTTTGGGGGGTGTGTCCTTCCAGGGTCTGGTTGGAGTTTTACAGACATTTGCATGCTATCAGGTGAGTGCATGAGAAATGCTCTACCCCTGAGACACTTGGCTGTTTCTCATACATGACAGGAACCTGCTGTGCTCCTTCTGCTGGTTTTGGTGCCCCACACTCCACAATGACCTGGCCTGTTTGGTGCTCATTGTTGTTCACATGTACAGAGTAACATCTCTGAATAAAACGGTCTGCGACACCTGTGTTGGCATTGCTTGTGCTAAATGCTGAATTGAAAGAGCTGAATTAAATCCTGAGTGGATATAAATCAAGGTGGCTCTACCAAAGTGCACTTTTCAAGTCCTGCCCAGCCATCCTCTTACCCACCAGTGAAGAGTCACGACATGAGGCTGGAGGATGCACTGCTTAGTCAGAAACCAGGATGAGTGATAATTTCATTTTTCCTAACATGAGAGTTATCAGCCATAGGACCTACCTGAGCTCCTGTTTGAATAGCTCTTGGTGTCACCCTGTCCTACTCATCTGATGCACAGTTTAATATGTGGAATGTTATATTTGAAAAATCATAATTTAAATACCTTATTTATGTGTTTGGGTTTTTTTTTTTTTTGGATTTTTTTTTTGTAAAGACTAAGCAGTAAATTAAAATGGATAAATAATTGAGAGATTAACTGCCATGTACATTAATTTCCTGATGTTTTTGTCATATATGTAATGCAAAGTACCACTACCATCATTACTTCACCATCATCATTAACAATGAGATCTAAAATTCACACATATAAAATGCTGCTATGCCATGCCTTAATTTCCTTCTTGTACCTTAGTTATGTCCTTTATCACAAATTATCAGTCCTTCCTACCAGCACCCACCAGTGAAGTGGTGTTCCCACACAGTTTGGGACCTAGTTCAGCACCACCGAGGAGGGATGCAAATGATAGAACATTTGTGCCTGTCAGGCTGTGAAAAGCTTGGATGTGCTGCTGCTGCTGCTGCTCTAACAAATGAGACTGCTGTTGACATGGCTTTCCACGAATTCCTATGATTTGCAAAATATGATGTTGAACAGCCAATTATGTTATATTAGTGCTGACTATGAAACAGGGATCTAATCTGAATCTCATTGATGCTAATGAACATTTTTATACCGACTTCAAAAGGTGCTGTTGGATCAAGCAGCAAATTATTTTCCTCCAGGGTATTTAAATTTTGATGTGTCCCACAGAAGCGGAATCTCTTGGGTCTAATGAGCAGTGTGCCACTCTTGCCCTGTTACAAGGGAAACGAAGGGGCTGACATGGATGAAACAAGGAGGATCTTTCCTTCTGACAGCTGTCTGACAGTTGTGACAAATTGTCTTCTGCCGTGAGGTCCTACTGGAGACTCGGTCGTTGGTACGGGGGGCAGGGTCAGCAGCATAAACTTTCAGAGCTTCAAAAAAGGCCCCAGCCACAAGGTGCTTCTATAAAGCACATATTTCTGGCCTACTTGAATCCAGCTGTGTGACTTTCAGGTCAGGAAAGAGGAATTACAATACAATCTTAGCTAACTTTTGATTCTCCACAAAAGGTCTTAACAAAATTGGATGAGTTTTATATGAATATGTTAGCAGGGTGTAGAATAACTCTTTGCTTGCCTTCTTCTCACTGAACTGGTAGGTAGCCTTTCTAGTGTGAATAGAGGCCTTTTTTTGTAATGAAAGACTTATGAAAAATATAATAAGTGAATGGAAAGAGAAGCACAGTAAGTTCTGCATCTTTTCATTGATCTGTTATTTTTAGTAAATCACATGTAATCATAATACAAAATCCTTGAAATATGATGTGACAAAAATCATCAGAAATCAAGCTCAACCTGAAAATTAAAGGCATCAGCTCACAGAGTTCATGAAAGCAATAAGATATTTTAGACAGTTTAGTTAGCATATTGCAATCTATTTAGCAATGTACTTAGCATACCACTGCATCTGGTGCAGTGCTCTGTTCCTTATTAATTTTCAATACATTTATTCACCTACTTTATAATCCAAATTTGCCGGCTGCTGCCAGATGTGCTATTGCATTTCCTCGGATTGAATCCAGAGTTTGCTGCCTATGTGCCTGATGCTGCAACTCCTGCAACACCTGCACTTGCCCCAGCCAGAGGAGATGTGCATAAGGAGGCCAGTTCAACATCCAGTGTGAAAACGTGAGGTGAAAATTAATTATAGCATATACTATATGTGATAGAAATGAATTACTGCCCAATTATGTCTCCTGTTTCCATTCAGATGAATTAATGCTTGTTGTGAGCCCTTGGGAATTCAGACACACTTTAAACTTGTAATGAGTGCTATCATTATTGCTTTTGACAGTCATTGAAGTATAATTATCTGATCATCTATTTTTTTAAAAAAATCAAAACTTGTTATATATGAGTTTTAATCTGGCAAATTACAGAACAGACACCTTAGCAGCTCAACCACTCAGCTATTTTCTGTAGTGGCACTGCCATCTCCTGGAAAAACTGAAATTGTTCTCCCAAATTTTTCACCTTGAAAGAAACTTCTCAAGAGCAAGAGAGAGGTTAAGTACAAAAGCTAACAAGCTCTTAAATTTGAGGCTTTAGCTGTTGCTGAGATGCCTGGTTTTGGTGCAGAAATGGCTGCACAGCTCTTTGTTATCAGAGGATTTTGCTGAGGAACAAGAATGGATGTGGTGTGTGGAGTGTTGTGGGCTACTCCTATCAAAAGGAGATGGTGGGAATGACCAAGTGCTCCAGCAGTTTGGTGTTTCTTTACAAACCATAACCCTAAACACAAAATGGGTTGCCCACCAAGGAATTTTGCAGGATCCTTTACCTAATCCCCCCAGCATTCAGTTACCCAGGAACAGCTGCTTTCTGACCGCAGGATTTTAGCAGTAAAGAGGTTTCTAATGCAGATTCCATCTGGAAGGAGATGGCATTGTAGATTTTTGCCTGCTTTCTTGGCCTTTTCTGAGCCACCCTGTGATAATTAGCATTGAACATCCTACCAACTTACTAAGCAGTGGTTCTGGCTGTGCTGAAACATTTCCCCCACCTCCAAGCATGATTCCCATATCTCTAGGTGCTGGGTTAGTTTTCTTATTCAAATTTTACGGTTTTTCATGCCTTGTTTTCAGTATATTTTCAATCAAAACCAAGTGGATTGTTTTTACTCAAATTTCACTTCCAGTTGCTGTCTCTCTGCTGGGCGGAAGCTATGTGTGAAGTATTCATGTTTTATTACCACACCCTGCTGGGACCATTCCCATCTCCACAGTGCTGGAATTCAGGTACATAGGCTGCTCTGTCAGCCAGCCACACACAGCTCCAGCTGCACAACTCCTGCTTCTACCACACTCCATATACTGCAGGGATGCTGACCGCAGAGACATCCCAAAATTGCACAGCCTTTCACTAATGCTGTGGGTTCTGATATGGTTTTTTCGGCCTGTGATGCGTGTAGGATATCAAAGCTGCTGCAAAGGAAGTCGCTAGCACTCAATTGCCCAGCCTGCTCATTTCTCACTGTGCATAGTGTTGAATTACTCTCTGAAATAATCCTGTGGATAGCAGGGTTTTGGAAAGTGGCAACCGCTTTTTTGACTATGGTCAAAGCAAAAGTCATGTCTGGCCTTCCTTTTACTAGAAACAGGTGATCTCTGCAAGATTTTTACATCACACCTTGTCATAGATCTTTCTCTTAGACAAGAGCAGTTTCCTTTTAGGCAGAAAAACTTTTCCTGTGGTTTTGTAGGATAAATGGATGTCAAGATGGTTACTTGGCAGTGTCTTCCTGCAACTGCACCACTGATATATGAGGAACATTTGCATGTCTGCAAAGAGAAGAGAGGCAGCAGACTCTTTTCCCTCCCTGGACGCATCTATTCCCTTCAGCCAGCAATAATTTTCTCATGCTTAGAGCAATGTTTGATATTAGTTTCACAATAAGCCTATCTGGAGACCACATCAGCAGTGCAGAGATTTTACCCAAGACAGATTGTGAATCCACATTGCTTCTGTTTTTCTAAGTATTCAGATCTTGGCATCTGCCAAGATTCCTCTGTCACAAGCTACTGCAAGTGTAGCTTGAACTGGCCTTGTAAATAGGGATAGGAATTCCTATGGCACTCCAAAGATTTATTTATGAATAACTCAGATTTTTCTAGTGAGTCATTCTGCTTTCAGCTCTTCTCTCTTAGTACTGAGTAGCTAATAATGGCCTCAAAACAAAAGCACCAACCAGAAGGTTCTTCAGGCCTGGAAAAATGGCAGTTCACACTGCTGGCCACCACAATGCTCCCTTTCCTCTCCTCCCACAGCATTTCTGCAGTACTGCCAGGCCTAAAAATGCACTTTCTGTAATAGCAGCAGAACCTCTCCACACTGCCACGTCTGTGTGTCTCAGGTACAGGACCACGTGCCTGCCAGTGCACTGGGGTTTTGCCACTAAAGGTGCACTGAAAAGTTCAGTACTGCCTCCATGTTCAAATTTCAACCTGGAATCTGAAAGCTTAGTGAAGGCTAGCAGATAATGTCCTTTTTACTTTATCCAATGTCCAGCTTACACAAAGATATCACTGATAAAACAAACTGATGGGGAATGAATGCTTTTCAATATTTTCAGCATCTTCTTCATATGTCAAATTTTTTTCAGAAGCTGAAAGCTAAAGTTTGAGACCACTTGCAGTTCTTAGATAAAACTTGAGGCTTCCTTGGTACTTCTGATGCTGTTCTGAACTTTTGCACCCATTTTATGATTAACTTTTTCTGGTACCTGTTTTTTAATTGAAATGCTTCTTTTAACCAGTGCTAATTTCACTCCAAAATTTATGATTTTTTCGCAGTACATAAGTGGTTCTCTTAGAAGCCTCCTTGCTAAAGTGTTCCACATACAGGTTGTTGCTGAAACACAGTGTTTCAATCATAGCATCACCTCCACGCTCTTTTCCTTCAGCAGCTCTGCAGTCACTGCTACCTCACATGCTCAGCAGAAGTAGACACACATTAATTCACCCTGACCCAAAAAGTAGCACAGTATTACAACCTGCTCTCTTTGCTCATTAGCTGATTGCCTGCAAGAGGGCTGAGCTCAGCAGGAGCTCTCTGGGCACACAGAACAGCCTCCTCTGGAAATGTGATGCTGCTGCTTCTGGTCTGTCAGCTCCAGGTGACTCCCCAGGCACAGCAGCCGGGCCCATGGGAGAGGCACAGAGAGCATTTACAGAGACACTGGCACAGATTTCCTATCAGAACTGCCACAGCCATCCTGCAGGGGGGTCTGGTCTCAATTGGCACAGACCAGGCTGCAGGGACAAAACTCCAAAGACTCTTCTGGCAATCGGATCATCCCCAGCAGACACTGAGGGCAGTCAAATACAGGTATATCAAAATCAGGGGTGTCTCTTTGCACTAGGTCATGATTTGGCCCATTGTATGTAACCCTTCTTTAGAAAATACTTTGTAGATGTAGATGATTATCCTTCTTAGAAAACAATTATTTATTCCTCTATGAAATATATGTCTGTCTTTAGTCTTATGGGAATGCACCACTGGCAAGTTGAGCCTACAAAACAGCTGATTGATTTTCCTTGAAGGCCTTTCTCTCTTGCCGGGCTTCCAGTAAAGCAAAGGCCCTGAAAGGTGCAGCAGCTTTACAGCAGACATAAATGTTTATGTCACAGGTATCTGAAGGCAGCGACATGAACCCACTTCTCCACTCTTTCCTACACAACTCCTAACTTGTTCTCCTTGGCTTCCTGCAGTAAAAGATGCAGTGTGGACTCAAAATAATTTTCCCCCTTTGAACAGTGGCAGTCCTGCCTGTCACTCTGCATAGAAAGTGCCTTTGAGAGAGAGCACATTAGAAATGTTGACACCCAGGAGATAATCCAAATTGTCTGGAGTTCTGCTGATGTCAGTGAGAATTTACATGCACCCCAAGCACGCTGGGGTCCATCCAGGTGCACCTCCCAAAGACAGAGGAGCTCACTGTACATGACTGTGCCTTCATACTTGAACAGAGCCAGGCTTTGGGAAGCTGGCACCTTCCCCTGTGCAACATCTTCTCTAAGGCACGCCTTGCATCGTAATCAGCACCATAAACACTCCCTAAATTATCTCTACCTCAGCCACAATGAAATCAACTCAGCATTGAGAACTTTTATTTCTAAGTAAAGTGGAAGTTTTGCCTGGTAATGGATAAAATTGTAGTTTAACTGGTCCTAAAGGTGGCTGGCATGTGGTAAAAAGGCCATGTTCTCTGGTTCCTACTGTATTAAATGCATCCTCTAGCTGAAAGAAAACAGTGATTATCAGAAAGTCAATTGTCATTCTGCCTCTTTAGAAAAATTCCCATTAAAGATAAAGCCAATTTTAATTAGATTAAGTATCCAATTACTGTAATTACATTTTTAAAAAATTCACATCATGAGGATGACCCTTTTAAAAAGGGTTACAAGAATAATTAGTGTATTCATATTAACCAAAATGTATTGGATAATATTTATACCCAGAAGGCAAAGTACATTACACATATTTCACCTTTGGGGAAAGCTTGCAAATGTTTTGGCAGTGGTATGAATATTTATAGGGAAGAGCGTGCTTTAGCAAGATTATATGAGAAAGCATTTATATGCTCACAATTTTTTACCCAAGGGTAAAGTATACATAAAATGTAGTGCAGAGATTATGGATATGCAAAGTGAGATTTAAGCGCGGAATTCATATCAGTTTGTTTAATTAATTGGAGCAGAATACTACTCCCTTTTTTTTCTTTTTTTTTTTTTTTCTTTTTTTTTTTTTGATGGCTGATCGGCCACAAAATTCATCAGAGCTTTCTTTCTTTCTGCTGATCAATAACACCAGCAAAGGTGCCAGGAAAGGGTGTTCCCTCTGCAAGGCATCACCTTGTCCATGGGCTAAACCTTTTCTGTGTTCCTGATCACGCTGCACAAGCAATCCCATCTGCTGCTGGGTGCTACCTGAACAACTCACCGCGGAGCTGCCAGTCAACACTGCTCCTTTAGGGGCAAATCCTCCAGCCCTCAGCGAGGGGAAGGCTTGAAGAGACACCAAATAGGTTTGCTCACGCACAGAAGACAAGAAACCACATCCTGGTTGCAGGCTGCCCCCGGAGGGCACGGAGGATGTGACCCATTTTTGCTGCTGTGCCAGCTCTTGTGCTGTGCACAAAGTTCCTGCTGCAGACCACTGAGACCTTCCCAGAGAGCTCTACAGCCCAGCCAGCGATTTTTGCCTGCTCTGCAGCTAATCAACAGCTTTGGGAATTGCCAAGGAATTACATTCTTCCCCAGAAAACAAGCTCTCGAGCTCCTGACTGGTGTTAGCATTTGCCTACTACCGCAGCGTTTGGCTCTTGACTGCTGAGATACTCTGCAGTGAGAATGCTTGCAGCGTGCACATAGGCACCTCCCTAACTGAGGTGAGGAGCTGTGGTAGCACAGCTTTTGACAAAACCTAGAGAAATGAGGAAGCTCTCGTGTCATTTGTTAGCTTGATTAAGTTAAGAAATTTCTTCCTGATTTACATTTATACCGGAGGTTGTTCATTTTTATAGCAATTTGTACGTGGCCAGTCAAGAATGAGCAGACCAAAAAAAAAAAAAAAAAAGATAAAAAGACAGGTTTTAAATGATTCATTCAAGTTCTTTCACATTAATTTTCTCTTCACTGAATTATCAGCAATCATTCTTGAGCATTCATGCCTTTCATGTTTTTCAGAACAGTTGAATATTGCTTTACATAATCCAAAATTTGGTAGTCCTGTGACTCGTGTAGATCCTTACCTACACATCTGGAAAATGTTCTGCCTTCTGAAGATGACCCTTCCTCTACAAAAGGTAAAATGTAAAATAAGTTACAAATACTTGTGCAAAGGCATGGATGCTTTATTGCTGATATTGCCAGCGAGGATAGCAGCATGAATGTTTACAATTTCCACAACTCCCACTCTCATTTGCTGGGTTTTGAGCTGTCTTGCAAAATAAAATAGCCCAAGAACATACTTAAGGAAAAAGCATAAAAACAAGGAAAAAACCCCACCTCTGATTTGTATTGGTTAAGCTGCCTCTAAAGCTTTGTCCCATAATAAGGAGAAACTGGAGAAGTCAGTAAGCGTGTCATAGCAGAGACACGGGCAGGTGGGAAAACAGGAGGGTTAAATAAATAGGAATGAAATGAAATTACTTTTTAACATTCCTGTCCAGAAGTTCAAAACAATTTTTTGGAAATTTCTGTTGGTACCTGCTGAATACCAGTTTTACTGGTTGAAGGGTATTTTGCTATATAAGTGTTGTTTCAGAATATTATAAACTGCTAGACAACAACAATGTATTTTTCATGATGGAATGAGGGAATTGTTTGTTGTTAGTGAACTGATGGCACATTTCTGATCGAGGCAACGCTCCTTTTGATGCCCTCACTTGTTAACTTGGCCTCTGGAGGCATCAAGAGTTGCCGACAAGTTTAGGAAAGAGGCACAGACACCAAAACAACAGCTCCCACAATTCCCATTTCCAGGAACAGTGCAGGGAGTCCCAGAAATCCTGCTGTGAGAAGCCTGAAAGCTGGTGAGTGATGGGTGAAGGAGCTGTGGAAGGAGACATTCCAGCCAGGCTGGTTTGTAAGGGCTGGCGGGGTCTGACCGAGGACTGCTGTCTTCCCAGGGTGAAGGTGCTCACTAAGGATTTCTGGAATTGTCCATCCAGTTCCAGCTGTTCAGACAGTGAATATCTCTTTTGAAGTAATTTAAGAGCCTGTGGTATTCTGCTGCCATAGTGGTCTGCAGCGTTAGTGAAAGCAATTCTGCTCTCAGCTCAAGTCTAATTAAGGGTAGCTCTTGCGTAAAGTGAGTTAAATTCAGTAGTCACAGCCCAGACCCCATGGAAAATAGTCTAATTCAACTGCAGTAATACAGTGTAATATAAATATAATGGAAATACAAAACCATATAATTTAATTTGACATGACTGACAGTTTTTTTGCTTAAGTCGGTGAAAATGAACAAGTACAAACACTGAACTTCCCTCTTGGATCCTTTATTGTTAGTGCAAGTGGGAGCTGGTTTCAGGATGACTTTGCACAGCAGCACCCTAAACAAATGGACTGACAAGAGGTATATTTCACACCCTCTTTTCAACATATATGCACATTTTTAATTTTTGTTGTTTAAGATAGTTGAAGTAAATTGAATTAAGCTTAAATATGGTCTGAACTTTTCTACATCTGTCCCATATGCACAAAGGAAGGACACAAATGTGCAAGGAGAATCCAGGTTAGCCATGGCCTCAAGCAGTGCTTTTATCCAAACTGCCTTCTTGCCCTTGCAGCCTGGCTGCCCTAACTCCAGCGGTCCTGCCACAGGAAATGTCCTGGCCCCTTCTCAGACCAGGGAGAACGGGAACCACGCTCCCATGGATGCTCCAAGCCTTGCACACCCTGTGCCCACCTACCCCGTCACTGCCATCACTGCCTCCAGCAGAGACCAGCCCAGACACTGCAGAGCAGTGAAAAACAGGGCACAGTGGAGTTGGGGTTTTTCCCCCCAGGAAGTTCCAAGTGCTACAAGCAAGCAAGGACCAGAGCCTGGGAAACAGTTATGGGAAATAAGGAAGAATCACAGAGTGGTCTCAGTTGGAAGAGATCTTGAAGACCATGATGCTATAAACACCCTGGGGGAAAAAAACCCAACAAAACTGTTGCTGACTCCATTCTGGACCCCTCCCGGAATCCGGGCCGGGTTTTCCCTTTTGCTGAGTCCATTCCAGTCCCCGGGCACAACCCGATCCGGGTTTTCCAATTTGCCAACTCCATTCCAGAGTCTGGCCGGAATCTGGACTCCAGCTGGAATCTGGTCCAAGTTTTCCAATTTGCCGACTCCATTCTGGACTCCGGTGGGAATCCTGTCCAGGTGTTCTAATTTGCCGACTCCATCCCGGACTCCAGTCGGAATCCGGTCTGGGTTTTCCTTTTTGCTGACTCCAGTCCGGACCCTGGCTAAACCCGGGGTTTCTTGAGGTCAGTTGGGGTTTCTTGAGGTCATTTTAATTCCTTCTGGGGTTACTTGAGAGCATTTGTTCCGAGGAAAACGCACAAACACCAGAGGTTTTTGTCCTAAAATGGGAGACTGAGTCGTCCTTCAGCTTTATTCGAATAAAGGGACAGAATCCACTGGGGCACATCCGCAGGGCTTTCCTCTCCATTTTGGAAGGATCATCTCCTTTTATCCTAATTCCTGGCTGCATCTTCCCCTCTTCCTTTTCCCACTGGCTGAGGTACACAGCCTTCCCGAACCGCCTACACCGCCTACCACAAATCCCCCCTTGAACGTACTGCATTACCACAAAGTTTTGAAGTAGAGGCTGCGTACGTCGGGTCTGCACTCTGCAACAAACCCGCGGCCCAATGACAGTAGAGACATTAACACCCACATCTTCACCCATCAATTTGTTTTTAAAGACATCAGCGCACATCTTTCATATCTAATCTAAGTCTGCTCTCTTTCAGTTTGAAGCCTGGAACCTGTCACTGCATGTAAAAGACCCCTCTCCGTCCTTCCTGCAGGCTCCCTTCAGGCACTGGGAGGAGATGAAGGGAGCCCCGTGTCCCCTCCGCCGCTGTCCGAGGCTCAGGGCTGTCCCTCGAGGCCGCAGCCCAGCCCATTCCCTGCCATCCCCACACGTTTCCAGGGTCGCACCCCAGCCCACTCCCTGCCATTCCCACATGTCTCCAGGCCCGCACCATTCCCTGCCATCCCCACACGTTTCCAGCGCCTCCTCCTGCGCCCCCCCCCCGGCGCTCCCCTCGGGCTGCCTCGCGGCGCCTGCGCGCGCCTGCGCCGCGCTCCGCCATGGCGGCCTGGACGTGCTGCCGGGTGGCCGCCGTGTCCTGCCTGGTGCTCTGCGTCTCCCTGCTCCTGCCGCGCACCTTCCTGCCCCGGGCCGGCGGCAGGCAGGAGCCCGGCGCCGCGCCGCCCGAGGGTAAGAGGCCGCTGCTCGCCGCCGCCCCTCCTTGTCCCCCCCCGCCCGGGACGCCGCGGTCCCGCTCGGGATGAGCCCGGGGCGGGCGGGCTGTGGGGGCTCCGTGAGGGGCCGGGGCTGCTCGCAGGGAGCTCCGCCGCCCGGTATGGAAACGTAGCGTGGTTCCCTCCTGGCACGTCTCTGCCCCGTGCTCATCCCTTAGCGACGCGTGGAGTGCCGGAGGATTCATTCGTGGTTGCCGCTGTGATCTACTTGCTTCTTTTTTTAAGTAGTTTACAAGCTTCAAAATATCGTTTTATTTATGTGCGGGTTATTAAAGCTTCCCGAAAAGTGACATATTCATTCCACTTTTTTTCGGGTTTTTTTTTTGTTTTGTTTTTTATTTTTTGTTTTGTTTTGTTTTGTTTGTTTGTTGTTGTTTTTTGTTTGTTTGATTGTTTGTTTTTTTTTTTTTATTGCAATACATCCCTTCATGATTTTGTTACTTTGTGTATGGAGTGCTTTTGTTGTTGCATAAGAAATAAAAATTCATTTGAGTCGTCTTCATTGTTCAGTTTCCTACGCCAGCGTTTTAACCTTTTGTTTTCGTGCACCAGATTCTCATGATGCTGCGGGCACACGATGGCTTACTTTAGGCTCACACCGCATCCTGTCCATGTGGCCCCCCAAGCTGTGTCCCCCGTGCCTGCCCTCCCACTCCGCATGTCCTCTCTTCAAGTTCTCAAGGAGTGGGTTCGTACAAGCGTCTCCCATCCTTTTTATGCCCATTGCCTTGTACTGTAGAGGTTATTTTTTGCCCAAGGCACTTCACAGAGAAGTTGGTACCATAACCCCTCGCCTTGGCAGAGAGGGAGTTTTGCCCAGGGCTGCCCGCAGGCCAGAGGTGAGGCTGGTGGGAGCACAGAGAAGTTACAGTCCTTCAGGGTGCTGTCCCACAGGGACTCATGTTCACTGTCTGTCTTCTGCATCCTTCCAACAGCCTGGTTCTTCATGCCTGCACTCTTCAGTGACGTGGATTTCATTTAGTATTCTGTTTCAGGGTTTTCTGAGGACCTCCAGGCTGAAGTTACTGCTAAAACAGTGTTACCTTGAAGCCAAATACAGGATTTCCATGCCACAGCAGCACTTGCCTGGTTACCATGTGTATTTTTGGTTTTTGAGAACTTGAGAGTAGGGTGGTCAGCACTGTAGATCTGCAGGTGTGTAGCTCCATTGCAGGATCTCACACTGAAATAAAGGCCCAGCAGGCAGCACAGGTGAGGGCTGTGGAGTCACCTGCCTGCAGCAGGGATGGGAGCAGATGCTCTGGGAGGTGGTACCTGGCTCCCCATTAACTTCTGCCAATGCCCAGCTCCCGACTGATCCCACAGCGGTACCGGATGATGGAATTTGACACACCGTTTCCCCGCAGCAATGCAGTCTTAAGCAGTTGTCAGTTAATGCTCTGGTGCTCCTTCCTTTGGCTGCAGGTTGATCTGACAGAAAATAGCTTTAAAAATCCCAACAACAAACTTGTTCTCCAATTATTTTCAGTGCCCCCCAATTATTTTCAGTGCCATCTGTCGAATGAAGATGTTTGTACCTGTTCTAGCACAGCTGGCTCTGAGCAGTGCTGTGATAGGGTGGCTTAATCACCTGCAGCTGCAGCTGAATGCTTAAAATAGGTAACATAAATACTCTCTACGTCCTCAATATTGTAAATACTTGCCATCATTCCTGCAGAGATCACAGGACAGCACAGGTTTCTGTGTTCCTGATGCAGCACAGGCACCCAGAGTTGCTCCCCTGTTGTCCCCCAGCGCCTGCCTTTGGCTGAGGGTGTAATAATTCACCTCAGCTGGCTGGTTTCAGATGAGAGTTTGTAGCCTGTGTTTTCAACTTGATAGCAAGGATTTCATTACACCTGCTCTGTAGACCAAATTGTATTTCACCTGAAGTTATTTTTTTTTATTGGAAGAATAAATCTTGATTGAACCACTTAATTCATATCTCTGTCGTTAGTTGTCCTTCTCAGTGCACTGATAACTGCAGTTACCTGGCAGGAGTTTCAGGGGCCTTTAGGTAATCATGTCATTCTTGAAGTTAATAAAGTGCTTATGGTAGTCTTGGGGGCAAAATGTCTCTGAATAAAACATGCTTAAAATTTAGTACCGTTTGTTAGAACTCAATGTTACCAGAAGGCTTTTTATCAAAACAGGTTTTAGGCATGGGAATGGAACTTTCTCTAATAAAGTAATTTTCAGAGGTCTCTTTTGGGAAAATGGTGTGCATTGAACTATAGAAGTTAGTATTATCTTCCAGACAGGAATGTTGTTCTTTTTCACAGTAATAATTTCATGTATATGACAAAGCTTACTTGAAGAACTTACTGTGTTTGTATCACATTCCTAGTCAACTTCATACGCAGGCATTAGAATGTTTATCTTTTCTTAAAGAGGAGCAAAAGGGGGACCCACTGGCAGTTTTAAAAGTACCTTTTAAGTCTAGTGTTCATAAATATATGCCATGCATTTTGTAAAGCCACTTTCTAAGTTGGTAGTTTCAGATAAACCTTACAACTCCATGACAACAGCAGACAGCAGCTTTACAAAAATATGTATATGACAGTTCAGGTAACCTTGCTCAACTTGAATTTGTGCAATGTACACATCAGTTGCCTGCTGGTGTCCTGAAGAAAATCATCTGGCAGAGACACATATTTACCTAGACTGAGAATTGCTGAATAGTACAGTAATATGTCTAAATAACTATAAATAGTTGAGTTGGGCTCAGTAGCAATTCCTAAAACCCATTAGGTAGAACACATAACAGCTTTCGTGGAAAAAAAGATGCTTGAGTGATCTGAGTATCATCATCTGGTTGGTTGTTGTATTCATTGTGTTGTAAATACAGTTTTTAAGCTTTTCTTCTTTTCAGTTGAGTGTTAATGTTGTTACAAGATTAAAAACCCCATAGTCATTCTCATGTGAAAATGCCATTGAGGACTTAATATACATTCAGAAAATACAGCCTTTTAAACAATGCGAATGTTTGCTGGGGCATAATTTCATTTTTGGACTTCAAGCTCCTGAAGGGACTGGGTTAAACACAACATGCTCTGCTTGCCCTGTAGCTGGTTTTCAAAGTTCATTTGAAGCATTAAAACTGACAACATTAATAAATGTGTAGGATAAATCCTAGGTAAAAAGATTGCAAAGCCAGGTAGGGTGTGCTTGGTGGGAGTTACCACACACGGCAATCAGCCCGCAGAAAGGCAGCCCTCGGGCTGTCACGGGGGAGCTGAGAAATATTTCAAAAGCTGAGCAGCCCTTTGGCACCTTTCAAAGCTAACCAGAGTTAGTGCTCTTCCCACAGCATTCCCACAACAGGAAAATGTCCTGTTGAAGTACACCCCATCCCCACTGGCAGCTGAGTAGGGTAGCAAACAAGGACCCAAGACATGCCCTTCTGTGCTCATCAAGTGTCACTTGATTTTCTTGATGTTATGTTATTGTTCCTGTATGCTGTTGCCTCCATTTGAAAGTGGTTTGTTTCATCCCTGGATGTGTGGAATCTTGTTTAGGTCACAGTGGCACCCAAATTGTTACATTTTCCATTTATATACTGTGCATTTAAGAGCCTTGTGCATATGTTGCTTTCAAGTTGCTTGTGCCCTCAATTTTCTGTGTAATTCACATGGGTTCTTCACAGCAAAAAACTATGGAAGATAGTATTTGTTTATTAAGGAAATAATTATAGAAGTGTAAAATCAATAGGGTAGGTTTATAAATAGGAGTCATGAAATTCCCCTTTAAAATTATCTTGGTTATTAAATTTCTAGTGTCTGTCCTCTTGGCCTGTTATATTTAATTGAATTGAATCTTTTAAAGCACAAACGAGGCCTTGTGGATAATTTAGAAAACTATTCGCTTTAAATACAGTTTCACCTTTGTCAATTATTTTCTGCTTTCTTGATATCTCTCTTTTTAAAAATTAAATAATATTTGCATAAATATACGATGTTTTATAAGTGTTTACCTACCCTGCTGCTTCATCCCCACCTTAGTGATGCTGCTCTCTGCACGACATCACACTCGTTTCCACAGTGACCTACTGCTGCAGGGCATTGTTGCTGGAGCAGGGGACTTTCTTGTAAATAAGATGCTATGCTTTCCATCACAGACTTTGAATAATTCACTAAAATTTAAGTGCATGATAACAGCTTCCTCAGAATTAAGCTAATCTGAGAGTGGCTTTGGTCAGTGGTAGTGTACCCTGGCAGTTACACTAAAGAACTCATGGAATGTGTGCTGTCATCTACAATAAAAATGTGTTTTTAATAGTGGAACTTCATGAATTATTGATACCACTTCCTAGTAAGTGTTTACTGCAATTTTCTGTGCTCAGGAATTTAGCTGCCTATGATGGTGTTTCCTAGCAAGACCAAATGTTAATTAAATTTTTCTCTTGTGTCTCATAAAAGCACTTGCAGCTGCATACTCGCAGAAGTCAGTTATTAGCAGCACCACTTCAAACCTGCTTTTCATTTTCTTTCTGCAAGCACAGGCAGCCTGTCCCAGCACCAGGCAGCAGCGTCCAGGCCATGTGTGCCAGGGAGGGGGAGTTTTCCAGCCGGGATCAGGGACTGAGCTGCAACCCAGCCTGGCAATCCCATCTCTGGTGCTTCCATCCAGCGCCTCCCACCACCAGATTCCCTGGCAGGGTAGCTGAGTAACTCGGCTCAACACCAGTCAGTGGAGGGGAGTGCAGGTTCACATCCAAGCTGGATATGAAGATGGAAAGGAAGATATCAACTACACAGAGGAGTAAAATAGTGAATTTCACAGCAAAACTGTTGAATTGATGGCAGCAAGAAAATAGAATAATGCATGAGCTTAAATTTATTGAGGTTCTTGCACCCTTCAGTTGTGTGTAATCATTTGCAACACCATTTCAGGCTCTCTGCAGTCTTACTCTGGCATCTGTACATCCATTTATGCTTGCTCTCCTTTCTTGTGTTAAATTAGCTCTGCCTAGAAAGGTTAGAAACCTCTAAATTTTTTTCCCTCTAAAATGCCAAAGATAATATGTCCCAGGCTATATTCAATCTCCTTTCTCACACTGCTTTACCTTAGACCTTTATAAGGAGTACAGCTTGAGGTAAAACCAATTTTCTTAATCTTTCATTACTCGCTTGGTAAAATCAGGTAAAATACTATTTCTTATGGCAATAACCAAAAATCTATGCTGGGCAAACACTGCAGTCGTGTGTCAGGATGTTAGGTGGATAATGGTTTGGACATTAATACATTTATACATTAAGTGCCTTTGGGCAGTATTGAAAGATCAGGCTCACAGTGGAAAACGGAGACGTTGTTGGGGGAACTTGAGGACAGAAAGAAGTAGGAATCTGGCATTTTATCCTGCTGGAGATGCTGATCTGTTGGGTATTCAGACAAGAATATACCTATTAAAATCCCTGGTGTTTTATTTGCCCTGCCAGCTCTTTCTCTGCTAAAAATCAGGAAATTTTAATTCTGTGATTCTACTCCTAATTGTGTAGGAGTAAAGTGGCTAGGAGTAAATGGCTTTAAGTAAAACCTAACTCCCAGCACTGCACATCACAAGAGACTGAGGACTGAGTTTACAGACTTAGTCCAACAAGTTACTTATTCATCAGTGGTGGTGAATTTACTAGCAGAGAAAATAGGTCACTTGCACCTGCTGCACGTTTGTGCTACGTGTAAAAGGGTGGAAAGCAATAGAAGGGAAATGACCATTGTGTGGTTTTTTGCAGGGAAGCTCAGTCGCTTTCCACCGAGGATGCATTCCCACGCCACTCCCGATGGCCGAGCTGTCCCTCATTTTCCAAGGTCTCACCTTACTGAAGCAGTTGCCAAGGCCAAGGCAGGTGGAGGTGGCAGTGGAAGCACTGGTGGAAGTGGAAGAGGTCTCGTGGGACAGATTATCCCTATATATGGATTTGGCATCTTCTTATATATTCTGTACATTTTGTTTAAGGTAAGATCAATATAAATTGAAAAGTCAGGGAAATAAACAACTTGGGAAAAAAAATTTATACTCTCATTTCAGTACCTTGTTCCATTTCAGCTGTGCTCAAAAAAATGCTTATGCTGGACCTTTGCCTGGTGGTCAAAAGATTGGAGTATCCTGTGGGTTTTGCTATTGCAAAGTCTGTAGCTAAGAATGCAGGGAAGGGTTTCTCTGATCCTGCATTGGCCTCTGACCTCTTAAAATTTCTTAAGTATTTTTTTTTTCCTCCTGGAAAATGTGCAGGTCTAGAGTAATGTTAGATAAATTTTGAATACACATGTAGTATTATTTTCCCTGTTTTATGTGGCTACAGTTACTCTGTATGTCACATGTTGTTATTTGTTCCAAGAGTCTGATAGGAATTTTCAGCTGGCAAAATCTTCCAGGCATATTTCATATATATTGGTTTTGCTGGTGGGTGTGCTTTTCTGTGGCTGCCTTCTGGCCTATTTCAGTTTTCTGTATTTTTTTTTCCATTGCCTCTGGGGCTTATCTATTACTATTGTTGTAACTCATAGAAAGGCCATGTTCTTGTCCTCATCAGCTGGCTTCCAAAGGAAGAACTACTCCTGCAGAGCGGAAATGCCCCCCTGCTACACCTGGGAACATGAAGAGGAAAATCAGTGAGTATGGCTCTGAGTTGTATCTGTGAAGCTGTTAACTCTGTAATGGTCCAACAGGAGTCTTTGAGTTCTGAGTGCACTGTAAAGCTGATGTTCCCTCCCACCCCACCCCCCACAAAAAAAAAAAAAAAAAACCAAACCCAAAACCAAGCCAGGATCTTCTGTGTTGGAATGAGCAAGAGTTCAAAAGAATTACTGCCCTGTCACTTTCTAATCTCATTCAGCCCGTGAGGCTGTGATATCAGCCTGATCCCAAGCCCCTCTGGAAGAAATGGCTTTTCATGAGGTTTGCTGAATTAACTGCACGGATTTGCTGAAAAACTGTGTCACTAATGATTAAAAATGGATAATAGGATGTCCAGCTATAATTGTTGTATAATCCCTAACAGTCTTGTAAGAGCATAGAAAGATACCATGAAAGCTAGTTTAATTTTTTTGAATTGGTGAATTCTTAGCCATCGTCAGGAACTTCCCTAATTCATCCTTTTTTTGCAATGCAGAGTTTTCATGCATGCAATAAAGAGAGCAAATAGTATTCTGAAATGTTAATTTGATTTTACCTAAACATTGGTGAGATAAATTCAAGTATTTGTAGGCACTTATTAGATAAATTAATAAGTTTATTAGTGAGGATTGGAAGAGTAGTTACCATTACATCATTTAAATGTGTTGTGTTTAGCGGGCTAAACTATAATAGGAAAGAAAAGTACTTAGGACGTTATAGAAAGTGGTAGCAGGAAGGTAATTCTCTTAACATAGCTGTAATTTTCTTGACATTAATGCACATATTAGGAATGCCTAATGTGCTCAGTGCTGTAGCCTGTGTCTCCAGTGCACTCGTGCTGCGTTGTGCCTGGCAATTTTGGGCATTATATTAGCAATGGTAATTACATATTTTTCTCTGATGCTTGGTGAGAGAAAGTAACTTTGTAGTAAGTTAACTTTGCCATCATTATATCCCAAAGAACTAATGGTGAAAATTATTCTACCTTTTCTTCTAGAGCTCTTCATTTATATTCCTAAAGCATCCATGGCAAGCTGTAGCAGAGCAGGGGACAGGTCACTGGATTAGGAACCTGAAGACTGAGTCACCACTTACATAGTGACTTGGAGGAAGTAACTTCCTTTCTCTTTGCCAATTCCCCTTCCTCTTCTTTTAAAGTCTCAGACATGCAAAATAATTACATCAGTGTTGCATTAAGTCATGGCAATCTGTGCAGGATAGAGGCCTTTGTAAAAGCAGGAGGTTACTTGATGGATTTCTCCATTCCTACTATGTTGAAGTTCCATTGTGCCTTTGTGCTGCTCCAGTGGGTGTAAATATTGGTAATGTTCTTCACCTTCTTAGGCCAGGAAGAGTAGGTAAAACTCTGAATTTTTTCATTTCCTCACAGGCAGTTTGGTTTGGTACAGCATTTGCTACCTGTGATAATGGGACAGGAATACATTTTCAAGGCTCCTACTGACAAACCTTGGGATTTTTTTTTGTTTTGTTTTACAGCTGACTATGAGCTCACTCAACTCCAGGAAAGACTGAGAGAGACAGAAGAAGCAATGGAAAAATTAATCAACAGAGTAGGACCTACGTATGACAGGTGTGTTTCAAATTAGAATATTTTAAGGAGAGGTTCCACTTTGATTGGAAATTCAACTTTCTTCCATTACCTATATTAAAATAGCATTTTTATTGCTACTTCAAATTATAGAAGTTCGGTTTTATACATCCCAATTCTTGTTCTGCATTTTTTCTCTTTTCAGTATCTATATATAAAATAAATATTTTTTCCAACTTCATTTCCTTAACTAGAAAAGAAATTATCCCTATTTCACCCCTTTGTACAGTGTGTTATTTGGAAGAAAATGACAGGTATATGTAAAAAGAAGATAAACCATCTCCATTTAAATTACATAAAACAGCCTGTTTTATGTGACCAAAATAATACCCTGAAATATTATTTTCCAGTTCTAGGGATTATTTTCCTAAATTGAACTGCTGTTATAATCTATGTAAATTCCAGTTAGAATAACCATAACATTTTTCTTTAAGGCAGAATTGTATAATAATCTGATTACATAACTTAGTTCCACTTTAAATTCATGCATTTGCTTCTAAATATAAAAGACAAAGGGTTGTAAAATCAGCATTCAAAATTTTATTATGTTTATTAATGTTTCCTACAAATCTGATGTCACCAGTCTGTGTTACAAAGAAACACTGGAAACAAGTCTATGTTTTTCATAAGTAAAAAGAACAGTTCAATAGTACACTGCTTAACTGCAGTGTGAAAAGTGAAATGCCATAAATATGAAGGTGAGGTTTCCAAAAAATGAGAGCTGTTCTGGTTGTAAATCATGTTAACTTTGTCTGGATCAGCCTGTTTTAACCCATCCTGTAGGAATCCTGTGCTGATCATGCACATTTTGTTCATTTATGGCTCAAACCACTTCTCTTTGAGTGCAGTTTTGCCCACTTTGGGCTCTGCCCTGCACAGTCTCAGGCAGACAAGGTGCCCAACCTGCCCATGTTCAGCAGGCCCCAGGGGGAGAGCCCCTGAACTGCCCTGGTTTTGTTAGTGGAACAGAAGGACCTGCTTTGGCTGCCACTCATCTCTGTGCTAGAGAGCTGACAGAGTGCTCTACACGTTCCTCTAAGCTGACAGAAATAGGCTTAGGAACTGCCCAGATATTGTGCTGATTCTCAGGATGGGATTTTTTTTTTTTTTTTTTTACTGAGAAAATCGGTTTAGGGTCTGATCCAGTATTTGTTCTACTCTGTGTTATTGGCCCAAAGCCTCTATTTAGTAGAACTTCCCTTCTTTGTTCAACCAGACTATTTATATAGATGGGTCTAAAGGTCTCAGGGGAAAGGAGAATCTGAACCTAATGAAGAATTTTGTATGTTGCCTCTTAGAAGAGGAGGGGAAAGGCACCTCTTGATGGAGCAAATAGCTGTTTTCAAACACTTTGAAGCTTTCTTAATCTACTCATTAATTTCACTAATACTGGATAAATCTATTAAAATAAAACCTATGGTTAGAAAGTCTAGTTAGAGTACTGAGCATGTATTTTCAATCTGGATATTGATAGATTTAAATAAAAAGGAAAGAATAAGAGAGTAAAAATGACTTGAGCTTTTTTTATTGGTCTGCAGTTAAACCCTTACACAGAAAAGTCAGAGACAGAAATAACTGGTGTCAAGTTTCAGCTAATGCTGAAAGACCCCAGGTGAGACCATGGCCCTTTACACCAGGTATGGCCAAGCAACAACCAGCCTGTGTTGTAGAAAGCAGCAACCAGAAACTTGAATTGGCTTTTTTTTAAATGAGGTTTGAAGACCAACCTCCAAACCAACTGAGGGGACTTCCTTCCAAACCAGCATATCAGTTGGAATTACTACACCGTTAAGTAGAGAAACAACCTTCCAGAAATGGAAAACTATCAAAAAGTACAAGTACAGGTACTTTTAATAAGGCCTAGCATGTTGTAGGAAAAATGAGAAGCAAGGTAAAGAAAGCAAGAGGAAGAAAGAACTGCCTGGCCAGGTCCTCAACAATGTAACCAAAAATTTCTGTTTCTGGTAGTTAGGTAAGAGAAATAATGCAGATCACCTACCTGTTTTTAAAGTCTTGTTTACCAGGCTGTCTACTGGAAAAACTTCCTTTTTTATCATAATCTGAGCAAAGGTGGTATGGAAGAGTGAGAGGCTCTGTGGGGTTCCATTTTTTGGGATGTAGCTGCATTTAACATCACAAAGCTAAAAAATACCAGTTAACATGTCTGAGATGCCATTTTAGATTATTTAGATTATTTTCCCTGCAACCATTATGGCTCTTTAGGAAATGTTTTAATTTAATTCTTAATTCAGTAAGAATAAGAAGCCTTTACTTTACCTGTTAGTGAGCTCTTTGGGACTCTACAAAGTGTAAATATTGCCATTATGAAAAATAATACTTGTGTTGGAGCTACAAATACAGACAGCAAAAATAATGACCTTTTCTTGCACTGTAAACCTTCTGCATCTGTTATCCTCTGAGTATTCCTAAGTGCATTATATCCTGGTAAATCTCCCATGTGCAGGCAGCCAGATGTCTTACACACTGCCAGCAACCTGCAGTAAGTCTTCCCAGAGGCCTTAAATGAAGTCAAAATAACACATGGGCTTTAGTTTCTTCCTCTCTGCAGGGAAATCTGCCTTTTAAGCAAGGCATTTGGAGGAGGAATACTCTGACATACAGAGCCCTTGTGCTGCAATAAGACAGGAGTGTTTTCTAATGAGGGTATCCCACATAGTGGGAATTTTCATGTATGAAATGCCACAGTGATGCAGATGCATTGACTGATCCTTTTATCTGAGCCAGCTTATCTGCCCAATGTGCTAAAGAGATAGGTCTCTCTGTCTCCAGCCAAGTGATATATATTCAAATTTGGTACAGTTTTGTCTCTTAAAGGAGGATTAGTTCAGCGATTCTGTCACAGCTTTGGTCAAAGGCTGATGAAACCATTCCATTTTGTGGGCCTCTTAATTCACATCTCAGATTCCACATCTGCATAAGCCAGGCTTTTGGGAAGGTGCTGCCTCACACATTCAGTTCTTTGTGGAACAGATTGCCACCATAGCCTGGGGGAAATCAGTGTAACCTATGTAGAGTGTTGGGATATCAACTTCTCAAACTGTGGGGCAAAGTGCTCCTTGGTAGAAATGCGGAAAAGTGATCTCAGGGAAGCAGTTTAACCTAGGTAGTGCTAATCAAACCAGCTCCTGAGCTAAGTTCAGTTACAGACACCTGTGCCTGCAGCTGTGCACAAAATCCAGCCCAGGATCAGCACTTCCACCACAATCACACCAACCAGCAGTAGGATGCTAATCTTACTTTAAACTAGCATGCCTTTGCTGCCCTTAGTGGAGTAGCCATCATGTCACCATCATTCCCATTTAGGCAGAGTGGCACAAAGTACCTCTTGGAGTGCTGCTCCAGTCTCAGCAGCTCATAAGAGAAAAATCTGAAGAAGGACATTGCAAGGTTATTAGAATTCTGATAACTAAAATGAGGCTTATATAGATACTAATGACCTAAAGCTAAAATCTGCCTCCAGCTCCTCTCTTCCCCTCTCTTCCCTACGCTTCACTGAGCAGGCTACTCAGTGAATCTACTCTTGGAGATTATATGTCTGTCTGCTCTCCAGAGCAGGGATCACCAGAGATCATCTGTCTGACCTCACATGCCACCTGCAGCTCAGCATTCTGTGCATGCCAAGGGCCACTCTTTCAGGCAACTTTCAAGGGGGTAACAGCTTCTGCCTCATACACAGATCCAAAAGAGCTCCAGAGGAATGGCTTGAACTGGCATTACTGCTCAAGAATGACTAAAACCTCAAGATATCATAATTTTAAACTCAAGATGAAATAAGCACCAATGGTCAGAACCATTTCCACCCCTGGTGGCAGCCAGTGTCTTTCTCATTCTGGCCTACTGAGTTAGCATACTGCAGAGCACCCCCCTCCAAATACTACCTTTTTGTCCGTGAGATTTTAGAAGCTTTGTTTCTTTGCAGAGAAAATAACATGTAATGACTACATGATCTTATCTCTTGGAAGTATTTTTGTTACAGCAGTAGTTGTATTACCTAAGCAGTAATAATTACTAGATCCAGCAGTGTAGGATCAGTCAAAAGTTTGCTTTCCATCTGATAAAAATCTCAGTCCTCTCCCTGTAATTCTAAAAGGGCAAGTGACAGTTAAATGTAACACTTTCTTTCCATTCTTAAATCTTCCTTCATGTTTCTGCCCCCCACCTCCCCACCAGGCTGCATTGTTGACTGTCTATAATGAAAGGATGATCTGTCCAATTTGCACATTTAATGGTCATAATGAGAGATTTTAGACTCTTGAGACTAATGACTGTGAGAAATTTTGATCAGCCTCACAAGCTACACATGTAGCACAGATTCAGAATTTCATTTCCTTATAATACTTCATATAAGGCACTGCACCCTAATTCTTACCTAACACACTTTTAAAGGCAATAAATTTCTGTAATGTCTTTTGTACCATAACACTTTTTTGTGTGTCACTTTCATCTTTCTCTCACATTGGCTTTACCTGCCTTCCTTTACCTATTTAAATTGCAGGCTTTTTGGGTAAAGGGATAAACTATAACCAGCTGAAGTGCAGAGCACATGCAGATGTTGAGGAAGGATCACACTCCTCAGTAGGTTTCTCCAGACTGTGCTGCTGGCATGGATCAAACAGTTGGGCTCAACCTCTTCTCACAGTTTGCAATAACAGTGGACTGAATTCTGATGTCTAATATTTTCTAGCAGGACTCAAAATGTTACAACAGACCAGGAAAAAATGTTACTTCAACAACTCAGAGAAATTACTAGAGTTATGAAAGAAGGAAAATTCATAGATGACATCTCTCCTGAGAAGGAAGCTGAGGAAGCTCCATACATGGCAGATTGGGAAGGTAAGTGAGAGCCTTTCTTACTATAACCCTTACCAGAAAAATTGGATAAAAGTTAGTCACAGTTCCAGATCCTTTCCAAGTTTTGGTTAACTTTATGCTTCCTTTTCCAGAAGCCAGTGTTCAAAACTTTGCAAGAGATTGTTTGGATTTTTTGTCCCCAAACCATAACAGAAAAAATAGATTTTGAGGTATCCAACATTTCTTTTCGTGTAAACACTGCACTATCTGCTGCCCAAAGTGGCATATGAATATTCACATATGCTCCAAATGCATTGGCTGCTCTGGGTTTATATCTTTCCCTTTCTGTGCTGGGCTGGATTTCATGACAATCATAAAACCCTTGGAAATCAGATCTGTATGTTTCAGATAACTTACAGGTTTTTTTTTCTTTTGATTAGTTGCTCTTTGTTAGCTCCAATGTTGTAAAAGTCAACTCCAGGGAGTCTTCTAAAAACTATTTATTTTAATGTCCTTTCTATTCCTTGGTGTTTACCTGCTACATAAATGTGTTTTCAAGATATCTTGAAATATCTAGTTGAGCTGTTCTTATCATAATTTTAAATGCAGGCTTAATTTCTTGCTTTTTAAAAAGCTTTCAAAAAAAATCCAAAACATAAAGCATAAACAGTGGCCTTGAGCTCTGTTCATAAAGTCAAGTTTATTATGTTATTTCTAAAATGAAATGCACAAAGTCATTGATATATCTGTTTTTTCAACTTTATCAGTAATGCTGTTCATAGCAAGGGTTCAAACCATGCATCAGTCAATCTGTAGGCAGAAAAAAAAGAAGGATCCATTCTAAGATCTAAGACAGGCCATTTTTACCCATTAGCCCCCATAGCTTCCACCAAAGCTGAGGTTTCAGTCCTGAAAGCCAGGGTTGATATCCTGGCTCCCTAAAGTAAGTGAATTGTTTTTCATCACCTCCCAAGAAGACATGCTTTGCACATTCCTGCCATGGATTTCATACTGTGATGTGTACATGGCATTAAAGAGCTAACACTTGCATTGGCAGTAGGAAAAACAACTGTCCTGGCAAACTTTGCATCTACCACTGAGATCAGAATTCCTTTTAAATGTTGGTAATACTCCAAGCTGCATATCCCTTTATTCCTAAGGTTATCCAGAAGAGACCTATCCTGTCTACGATAATTCCGATTGCTTCAAGCGCAAGCAGGACACAATCCTTGTGGATTACCCTGATCTGAGCCAGCCCTCTCCAGAAGAGCTGGCAGAAAGAATGGAGGGCATGGAAGATGAGGAGTATCCTTATGACGAAACCCTGCTGAGTGATCTCACCATGGGAATGGGTGCTCAGGATTTCATGCAGAAAAAGGATGATGTAACTCTTGTCAAGGAGGAGAAGAGTGACCTTCCTCCCAGCCAGAGCACTGGGGAGTGCTGCTGTTGCTGTGATGATGATCCTGCTGTCATAGCAGAGAATGCTGGATTCCACTCTGAGAGCTGCAGTGAAGCAGAAGAGACAAGCCAAGAGGACCTGTCCGTGGAGTCAGAAAATGAAAATGCTGCACTGGAAAAGCAAAAAGCCAGTGATGCAGAGCAGACAGGCACGCTGAGAAAGCGCAACACCAAAGTACTTGATTGATAGGGACAACCATCTGGATGGTAAAGGTAGAGGTCATAAACTGTCATCCTCGTGGGTTCTGCTCCCACTGAGGACTTCTCTGTGTTCATCTCCTTGTACCTATTGCATTCTCATGGTACCAGTCACATCATCTGCCTGAAGTGGGAGCCAATGCCCTCTTTCATGCATTCATCATGGGTTACCATGATGCTGCCAGCAGTGCTTTGTCCTTGATTTTTGAAGCCTTGTATTTTGGAGCAGATATTGTGACTTGCTCCTTTTCAATTCTGAAGGAGCTGTCCTTGGTTTTGCCCTTTGTCATCCCAGAGTTATCCAAATGTCTCTTCTGACTTTTTCAAAACTATCTGTGTGCTACCAGTTAGGAGAGTTAATCAAATCCTTCTATATACGTGAGATTACTGGGGTGCTGAAGGACAAAATATGCCTTCTTTCTCTTAGCTCAGTGTTAACTGGTCAGCAGAGCAGATCACAGTCACACACATGACTCTCTCAACTCTGTCACTGCTCTCTACTTTTGAGAAACTGCTGTCACCACAATCCACAAAGCTCCTCTGCTACCCCACAGCCCCTTTCCCAGTCATTCCGTGTTGTTGGAACGGTAGCCTAATTTATGTTGTGTTACTTGTGTGAGAAGACTGAAGCTCTGTGAGTTGTGTTTTAACTTTGCCTTAGCTGTGGTGAAATTCCCAGATGATTGCAGGAAGTGGACTACAATGTGTGAGAGCACTAAAAGTATCCCTAGAGATTAAAACCAAAAAAGCAGTGTAAAGGTTTGTCTGTAAAGGAGAGAACAGCATGAGGGGGACCCTCAGACTGAATGTAGCAGGTAGGCTTTTCCTTCTTTCTGGAAACTTGTGGGTTTTCTGTGCTCTTGGAATGCTGTTGCCAGGGTCATGTTGAGGCTGCTCCAAGTATGGGAGGCTGCTCCAAGAGGGTGCTGGAGCCAAGGGCTCCTGAGGAGAGGTGGCAGGCAGTTCCTGTGCCCAAGGGACAGCTTTTCTTGTACGAGCAGCATGGCAGGTGGGGTGGGCCCCAGGAAAGGTTCCCTCAGCTCTCATGACCCTCCTGCTTCTCCCATACCTGGGCACTTTTCAGGCCCACCATAACCCAACTATTGTACTGGGCCACGCTCATGGCCCAGTCACAGTGGCTGTTTGTGATGTCACCAGTCCCCTGAGGGCTCTGGCACTATGGAAGCAGGGCCCTCTGCAGCTGGCCCCCTGTCCACCCAGCTCTGAGGCCCTTGATGAACGTCTGGAAGAAAGAAAAGCCAGAGCAGCGAGGCAGCTGGCAGAGCACCTCTGTAAGGGACGGCAGCAGGGCTCCTTCCAGTGATGACTGAAGAGGAAGGCATGTGCGAGGAGGAGGCCGTGGAAGAGGAGGAAGAGGAGGAACAAAATCACCCCTCTGCCATGAGTGCTGCTGCCCTGAGTTCCCTGGTCATGGCCATGCAGAGCTTGGCTCTGTGCCCACCAGGGAACGGTGTGCAGCCCAGCGACATCGGCCTGCCAGGGAACCACCGGAGCACTGAGCTGGGCGGCCGCCCACCTCTGCGTGGGACAGCACAGAGACACGTCCGGCAGAGGCCAAAGCGGGAGTCACTGTCCCTGGGCCTGAAAAATGGCAACAAGCAACAGTGCAGGAGGAGGAGGGGAAGGAGGAGAAGGAGGAGCATCAGCCCTTGCACCATGAGAGCCATTGCCAACATGCGGGGAACGTCATGCAGTGCCTGCCTCCAGGAATTCTGGAGGCTCAAAATCCGCACCTGCCTGACTGAAAAATAAGCAAAGAAAAAAAATAAGAAAAGGATGAAAATCACGTCCTTCCTCCTTATTTGGTACTTTGGCGACAGCACTTGTGCTCCCATGACCCCTTAAGTAGGAGGTGTTTTTAGAAACTTTAGAAACTTTCCAGTTCCATGTCCCCATCCTGCTTTGCTGGTGCCACTTTACATCCTGGGATTTTTAGGCTATGACATCAGCAATTTGAGATTAGTTTTTTTAAACAAAGTTATCATAATGAAAGCATGGATCCCTAGGAATTTCTTCTTTGCAAACATGCTAGGGAATATTAGAGTCCCAGCCTCCACATGGGGCCTGTCCTACTAGCTCACCTATTCCATGTCCTCAACATAATTTGTTGATTGCATCAACAATCATTTGCTGATTGCTATGCATTATGTGAGCCCTTCCTTCTCATCCCCTACCCCACCCTTCCTGGAGCTCGTCAGGGAAAGACATGAATTAACTTGGCTTTCACCAGGCTACTGTGCTGAGGTGACAGGAGTTATTCCCAAGAGGGCCTCTGAGGTTCCTGGGGTCTGGAGGTGGGGTTGCTTCAGTCAGAGGTCAACTACAATCCCTGATGGATGAGTGAAGTCAGCCTTGCATAAAGAATATTAGCAGACCAAGCCAAGAACGTAGACAGCTGTTTCTTTGGAGAAGCAACAGATGGCAGTTCGGCCAGGAAGAAGTACTGGCATTCACATGGAGGTCCCTTCTAGTTGCTTCATAGGAAGTTCTTTTCAATGTTGGGAAATAAATTTTAAAAAAACCAAACCAATAAACCAAAAAAAAAAAAAAAATAGCAGCAAAATTTCTTTCTTCTTCTCTTTTTTGGGATTTGGTGAGTGCCTATGGATTCCTCTGTCCGCTCTTGGTCTCCACAGCCCTGGAAAGGTACTGATGTGTGGGGTACAGGCCCAGCCCAGGCCTTGGAGATGGTGAGGATTTGGGGCCCATGGCACACAAGGGCAGGCTGAGGGAGCTGCCTCATGAGGGTGGGGCGGTGGTGGAGCAGGTGCCCACTGAAAGTGTGGATGCCCCATCCTTATCAACATCCAAGGTCAGGTTGGCTGGGGCCTTGACCAGTCTGGTCTAGTGTTAGCCACACCCCAATGTCCAGTCAGGCCCTTATATCATTCCCCAGTACTTCCAGGGAAATGGTAGGAGGTGCTGCAGCCCTGCTGTGGGTACAGGCACAGCCCACTGTGAGGCTGACACCCTTTCCCTGGATTGTCACAGACTGGCGAGTGCTCCCTGTGTGTCACTGGAACTGTGACACTCTGAGGCAGACAGGAACATCCCAGGTAGGCATCCCGCTGCATCTACAGATCCACCATGGGCCTCTGGAACACTCTGCTTTAATGAAATAAATTGGATTCCCCTGGTCTGCACCAGCTTCCAGCCAGATGCTGGGTGCCAGTCAAGGCGGGGTGCCAGCCTGGGGCTACCCCCACAGCCCTGCTCACACCGGGATGGGATGGGATGTGCGGGGAGTGCCCATGGCAGTGCCACCCACCACAGCTGGGGCAACCCATGGGAAGGGCCTGTGCCCCATCCAGAGTCACCACCCAGCCCTGCTTCATGCCAACGCCAGCAGCCCAGCCCCCAGCGCGTCTGTATCCCTGAATTATGGGTCTGGCCCACCAGCTGCAGCTGTTCCAAACGTACCAGTAATCCACGTCATCAGGGAATCCAGCAGGTAGACATCACCACGGGAAAGTGGCTTTGTGTTGATCAGGAGCTCCTCGTGATGGCCATCATTCTCCTGATGGGAATTGCCCAATCCTCTTGGCACAGCCTTATTGTGTGCTCCTGGAATCATTATCCTGTACCAGACATTTTCTCCCAGGTTTGCAAAACCTCAGCGAAGGGGGTCCCCTTTTCAAAGCCAAGTTTATTTCCCATTGTTTCAAGCACTAAGAAGTTTTCCTCTTTTACACGAAAAAAAAAAAAAAAAAGGAGCTGAACTCCCCTTTTACATGTGCCTTGCAAGGGCTCTAATCCCTTACACTTTAGGAGTTGTTAGGGCTACTTTTAACACCTGTGACAGAGCTAAAGGCTTCCTGGTTCTTTGCAGCAAGGTGTCAGAGAGCCTCAGGAGCTCATCCCTGAGGCGTCAATGGCCTTGGCAGCCCCTCCCCAGGGACCTGTAAGTGCTCTCTGAACGTGGCCAGACTTGCCTCCTGTAGCAGCTCACCAGCAGCCTTCCAACTGGGATTCCTCCTGTTTGAGTAATATTTCCTTTTCACCCTTTGCCTCAGCTTTCCCCCCTCTAAAACAGAAATGTCTGTTTAGAGGAGCATTTTAGAAAAGGACCATCAAATGTGTGTCTCCAGCTTTCTCAACTATTAACTGCTCATTTCTACTAGAGAACACTCATAATTTGAAGGAGAGCTTAGCTGAACAAAATCAGGATTCTCAGAGAATTTTGATGAAGTAAATAAATCAAAATCATAGGTCAGAACATCAGCAAAGCTGGGAATTTGAGGAAAAAGTCACAGAAGCTCAGGTGGATGCCCACTGGAAGCAGTCAGGCTCTTTAAAAGCACACATTCCTTTACTTGTGATAGTGTTTCCCACCTGGCAAATGAAATGGCTGTACTTTTTGTTAAAGGTAAAAGAAATAGCACATGTGCTGTTAAAAGGAAATATTATGATAAAACTAGATTTAAAAACCCATAAATGGGCTTAGTTGTCCCTGCATATCTGAGAATGGTTACAGATTGTTGCAGGCATTCCATGGGATCAGGAAAAAAGCAAAAAGTAAGATCACTGCTGGCCTTAAAAATACTCTAATGAGAATTAGTTATCCAACAATATTTGGAAAACAGATAAATATCTTGACCTAACTCTTTGCATTAGCAACTAGTGTCCATATCTTGGATTTTTAATTTTCCAGCTAAGAATAAGAAAACTATGCCTACCTTTGAGAACACAGAACAAGCTAGTGCAATAATCTTCTATTTAAATAATATTTACTTGTACATTCTAAAAAAAATAATAAAATTCTATGTTTCTAACCTCATGTATCTCAAGCACTGGGGAAGAAAAAACCAGGTAAGAGCTAGAAAATCATCTATATATCAATGGTTTTATACTGACCATGTATTTCAAAGCAAATGAATGCAACACCAGATCACACAGACGGAGCATCCCAAACACAGCTGGAAAGGTTGGTCTGGTCAAGTGATTTTTCTCAGCTTTGGAACTTCATCAGTTTTTTTGCGGGGGGCACAGATTCCTAAAGAGCAAATAGAAACCTTTCCTTTTTCCCAGTGATCTTCCTGGCTGGCTTAGACAGTGTTCACAGACCACTCGTCTGCTGGGATCAAACAGCTGCCCAAGTGCAAGATTACCCAAACTATATTGTTCCTGACAGAGGGAATTGTAAAAATAAAGTTTAAATGGCACTGGAAACTCCTTATGTTAAATAACTCCATAGCCAGTGGAAGTAATTTATTGAGGTGTTTCCGACCTTGGGTAGGGAAAGACGTTGTTGTTTCAAACAAAGTAAGTTTAATATTTCTGCACAGTGTTCTGTACTCACAAACACTAACATCAGTCATTTACATACTGGTAAATAAATACATTTACCCCAGAATACCAAAGAGTTTCTTTTAAAAAAAATTAATTTGCAAAAGCACATTCTTGCAGGTTTATCTAAAACTCTCTGAAGTCTGAACAAAACGGGAGATGCCTGGCTACTCAAAACAGGCCAAGACAGTCTTGTGTGCAAACAAGCCTGACATGTTACAGCTATGGTGAAAAAACATGTCTGGTTAAATATTAGTTCTTATGATTAGGTCAATTTTTTTGTCAAATTTGATATATTCCATTATTTAAAACCCCATATAGTGTAAAGAAAATATAGACCATAACATATTCAAATTCTACTGTATAATACTGGTTTATTTAAGAAATGCAAAGAGATGAATCATAAAATGTTTACTGTGGGAATTAAAAAAAAATAAAAATAATCTGCTTCTTCATTTTCTAGGAACAGAAGCATTAATGTAACACATTTTCTACTTCTTGAAGTTTAAGTAAACAAGTCAGAAACAAAGGTTATTTTTCTTTACAGGCAGATATAGTCTCAACATATTCTAAAATGAGTATTTCTACAGCTGCTCCCAAACACTGGATCTTTCAGACTGTCATTAGTTGGATGAAGACAGAGTTGGAAAGTACCAAATCAGCTCAGTGGCTACTAGGAACTCTCAGAAATGAACTGCCTCTAGAGTAGGTACTTTCTGAGATACTTCTAGAGGTGCAACAAATTACAAAACATCCTCCACAGACATTTTTATTTTGTTTTCCTGCTCTTGAGTGTGTTAAGTTGTTTAAAAAGGAGAAACAAAAGCCCCAGTCTTGTGATCATGGTGTAGAGATTGGCTCACTGTGTGGATGAATCCTGCTGAAAAGTCAGCTCCAAGGAAAAGCAGGTGGTTCTCTGTAATAGATCCTCACATGGAAAGCATGAGAGAGAACAACTTTTTGTAATCTTTTCAGCAGAAAAAAAATCACTTGCTCAAAATGATTTTAAAAGGGTTTCAGGTAACTGACTCTTTTGGAAATATTTTGCAATGATTAACCCCGAGGCAAATTAATAACATGGTTTATGCTGTCAGTGAACAGAGGGGAAAGAAGATATCACCAAAGGGGTTTTCTTAAGACTGTTTCCATACTTATATGTGTGTGTGCACAAATGTTTGCTCGTCTAAACCTAGAAAATGTTGGGAAAGTCATAAACTAAACCCAACCCACACTTGAAACTGACAATCCTGCTGGGCACATACGTATGTCCCCTTTATACTTTGCATACCACTCTCAGAGAACCTGATTTTCCTGTCACTGAGCACAGGATTTTAATTTGAAATAAACTTAGTTTCAATCACCAGAAAATATGTTTACACTCATAAGATAATAAAAAATTATTAAAACTCCAATATTTGTCTTTTTCATACATGTTTTTCAGTAAGCCACTGTAAGAGGTTTGTTTCTTGCAGACCTTTTTTCTTAAGGAAACCCCCTGTGATTTGCTAGTTCTTGTGCAGGTTCAATTCTGCCCTATTTTATCCTTTAAATCATAGGCAAGGTTTTGTTTTTCTAAATGCTCTGTGAACTAGCAGTAATGACATCACTGAATTTGGCAGCACATTTAATGGAAAAGGTGAACATTTTTCACCAACAGATATTCTAGATCCCCCCTTTGAGTCTCAACAAGTCTTCATGGGAAGACTTTTGTAAGAGCAAACCTTCGCCTCCCTTCCAAATCCAATTTCCTGAAGTGTTCATGCCAGTAATGCCCAATTTTTGTGATCCAGTTAAGCCCACATTTAAACAAAGACAAGAAGACATGAGGACTCTGGCAGGGACACACAAGTGTGGCATTAAGGAGACACAACAGAAGCTAGAAAGAAACATTGGTTACACCAGCAGGCTTGGGATCAGGCCTGACACGGAAAAAAATGGGTGAAAATGACATCATGAAGAAAACTGCACAGAAATCGAGCAGTTTGGATGAGAAACAAGCAGTATGGGCAGAGTTCTCACCAATATAATACAACACAAGCAGTGACCATCAGTCTGTCACTGAACACTGAAACCCATGACTCCCTCCAAGCAGTGCCGAGCAGTGTGCCCATTCATTCTCTGGCAGGAAATCACCCTCCTGCCATTCCCAGCACATCCCAGAGCCCAGCCTGCATGCTGGACTTCTCCACATCTGCAAATGGACCTTGTTTGCACTTTGGTTTGCTTCTCTGCAACTGCACTCCTTGGATTCTGTGCTGCCTTTTTCTGGGCTTAGGGCTCAAAATAGTGCAAGTACAACAAAAAGGTGTTCTCTTTCTGAAATGCAATGTGAGCACAAGGAAAGTTCAAGCAACTGAGAGAGCCTCAGGTCCCGGTTTTTGCCTTCAGGAGGAGCTCTTTCTTCAGGATTGGGAGAGCTGCAATTTAATGGCTTCGGTTCGGCATTTTCTCTGCTAAGCCTCCATGCACGTCTCTGCAGCCGTGTCCTCTGACTGGTGACAGACACACAAGGTAGGGGACAGCACACGGGGACAAACATGCACCGTGACAGAGCAGGGTGGCAGCGAGCGCGTGAGAGCTGCATGGCTCCGTGAGAGCCCGCTGTGTGTGCTTTTCTGACATGGCTTGCATGAATGCTAAGAGGGGCTCTCATCCTCCAGATCCAGGCAGACAGAAATGAAGAAGAAAAAGAGAAAGGAAGATTATTTTCTGAGAAACAAGCATACCCTCTGGTGGGCACTGTAAAATTAACCTAGTTCTACGGGCATCATTTACATCACGCTCCTAAAGTCAAGCTCTGCTACACTAGTAAAGCATCCTGGCAGCCACAAAATCCCAAGGAGAAAGTGCACTGTTGTCAGGAAGCTTAAATTCATCATACAGGTGGCAATAAATCAGAGAGTGCTAAAAACTACTAGGAAAACAGGACTTGGGAAATGTGGCCTCTACTGTGCAGGTGCTGAGCTTTGAGGTACAGTTCAAGAAGCCAAAAAACGTGGTACAGTAAGTCCCACGTGCCACCCTGAGAGTGCAGAGGAGTGAATCCCTTTACATGTTCACCAGGGCTTGGTCTGAAACCTGTTCAGCACTTTAAAACACCCCAACGACCTTGAACTGTCCAACTTGATGAAAGCCCAGGTGGAAGATTATGCAACCAGAACTGAAGGCCACCCTACTTCAAAATGAGAACATATACACAGGGATTTAACACACTTTAATTCACAGATATTGACTTTATAGAGCTTTCACTGACTTAGTGTTCTGGAGTGTCCCCCATATGGAAAAACCTGCACACGTTTGAAAGAAAAGAAGATTATAGATGGGGTGGAAAAAAAAATAAATCAGGAAACTTAAAGCAAAAGAAGGAATTCCAGTAACACAGATTACCAAGAAGCTGAAAAGCATCTACCACCTGCAAGAAAGTGTTTGAAGTGATACCAAACAGGAATTCAACCTCATGGACTTGTGCAATGTAGTCCAAATGACAGAATAAACAGTGCTTTTAAAAACAGGTTTGGGTTTTTTTTGGAAAGAAAAGAAAACCAACAAAACCCTTGTCATAGTATCACTGAACTCTTGAGAATTCCTCAGTTAGAGCTATATTCCACAATCAGCTTTTTGAGGTGACACTGTTAGAAAGCTTGTAAGAGTACACATCACTGCTGCAGCCCTACTTTAAAACTGAAGTTAGAATTAACAGTACACAGAATTTCTTTTCAGCCTACATTATAAAACACCGAATCCCCAACTAAATACAATTAGGAATGAAACAGAGCCTCATTTGTTTTGTTGTTGTTTTGGTGGTTTTTTTTGTTTTTTTTTTTTAATTAGGAAAACTCAATGGACTTGATTTTTGCTGAGCAACTTTTCAGTTCCTGACATTTGCTCAGTGTTCCCATGTTTGTTTGAGGTCATTCTCATAAATTAATTAGCATAAAACTTGATTTCAGTGCAACTTAATTGCCTGATGAAAACTCTGTAGTTACATGGTTTGGTTTTCCAGTATTCTAGAGTCAAACAGTTTAGTCTTCAGAATGAAGTTCAAAATGGAGACCCTCTGTCTCCTAGTGCTCACCCATGGCAACAGCTGGAACAGTAAGGAATAATAACATTCCTGGTTGGCAAAAAAAGCTTTCTGCCAATCCAGGCATACAGCACTAAGTGTCAGCGATTTTGTCTAGAAATCCTGTTTTTTTTCTTGGATGAAAAGTTTATATTTTTAGTCACAAATACCAAACCACATGTAAGGCAGCAGGAAATGAGGCAGAGCCTTTACTAGAAAACACAGCTCTATTTGTGTTTAGTACTGGAAATTCTGCCCTCCAGAAAGAAATGTCGTGGTGCACAAACCAGCAGCATCATTAGGCAAAACCCAAGGAGAGCATATTATTATATAATATGCTGAGATAGATGTACATATATATATGTAATATAATAGCTATGTTATGTTTTTTCCAGCAGGACTATCAAGCTCTGCTTGTACAACAGCTGAGGAAATTGCTGGAAAAAGCAGCTGCCTCTCAATCACGCCCACTTGGTACACCTCTAACTACTTGAAAGTCTCTTTTACTTGAGCTTAAACCACATCTTTGAAAACATTTTTAAAATAGCTAAAAAATGCTGTAATATTTAAAGACACATCAGGATCAACAAAGTTCTACTTCTAGAAGGCCGGGAGATTCTCCCTAGGGAAGAGAACAGGATGGTAAGAACTGGGTTATCTTCTGCTGACACAGACTGGAATGAAGACCTCTGGCTACGAGGTGCCAGGGCTCATAAACTTGCTTGAACACTGGACATCAAAGGCTGGACTTGATGATCTTGGAGGTCTTTTCCAACCTTACTGATTCCATGAGAAGTGTCCAAAGCCCACCCAACACACTCTGGTTTGGTGTGCCAGTGAGATTTTCTGCCCTGGCAAAATAAGTGATGTAATTTTCCAGCACATCAAGACTAAATGTTAAGATTACACTTACCTATATAGTAGGCCTTAAAAAAAATAAAATTAAAATTCAAAGGGAGTGAAAATATTCCTGCTGTTATTTGGTAAGTCAATATAGGAAAGGTACACAATTTCCTACGTGATGCTCAAGAGTGCCTAAGAGAATTATGAAGTGCACTCTTGCCAGGACTTTGGAATTCTCATCACTTAGTGTGTCCTCATCACACTGACAGCTTGCTGCAGTCACAGCCTGGCAATCTGCATGGAGCTGCAGGATCAGAAGCTTACTAAAGCTTCCTATGTCTCCTAAATGCGAGCTCAAGCTGCAAACCAAGCTTAAGGAAAGAAAATTTTAAACAAATAATCGCCTTGCAGTTTCATCCGAACTGCAAGCATTAAACCTACCTAGATTTTAACGTTAAAATTGATAAAAATGTTTATAAATTACATTCTGTTACTTTGAGAATTACTCTTACACTTCATAAATTACTGACACTTCTAATGGGATTGTGCCAACTGGGACAGCCTCAGTAAGAAGCCACGGATGCAAGGTGAAATGTGAGAAACATTGTAAACATCCCAGCTGAGTATAAAGGTAGTCAGAAATCATGAGGCTCATTGTTTTTGAATCAGAGGTGCATGACAGAGTCAAAGTGGGCAGTAACAATAGTTCTGAACAACTGAGTCACATCCAAGAGAAAGGAAAAAAGCAAACAAAAATACAAAAAGGCAATTTGCAGCACAATTGCCAGGGGTCTCAGTTTGCTAGATAAAAGCATAAATAGGTGATTGCATTAAGTGAACCTCTGCAATGTGCTCAGGAATAATAGTTTTAAAACAACAGACGCTGGGAAGTAAAACACAACCAACAACACGCACTGTCAGAAGGAATAGTGTATCAGATTGTTTGCCCTTACTGGTTTTTTCTGCACTTCTAGGAACCAAAAATAATACAAGGTAAAAAAAATGAAGCCTCACTTCGATCACTGACAAGAATTCAACAGCATCAAGATTTGATCCTAAGAGATTGGTTAGTTACGTGGTTTCTACATAGGCAGCAGAAAACTTTGGTTGGTTCAGGGAGCATTAAATTGAGTTCTGAGCAGGGCAACGCCGAAGCACTCCTGGAAAGCCTCTCAGCAGAACAGAGAGGACGCAGCCAGGCCAAAACCCAGGAGTTCCATTCAACTCATTGGAAGTGAGGCACAAAGAAGTTCCAAGATTTGCACAAAGTCAGACACTCTGTTGGGGTTAAAGCCCAGGTGACCTGATCCCCAGGCCTGTGTTGAATCAGCCTAGAAGACTGTGTTGACTTTAACACAGATTTTGAGTCTTCAGGACTTTTTTTTTGCCTGTACCCAAGCACAGAATAGATTATGAGTATTCCAGGTACTTATGAGGTTCTGACTCTCAAACAGGACTTTGTTACAGGCCACGTGCTTAACAAGCTTTTGTCAGAGTAATTTTCAAACTGCCATTGCAGACTTAAATAAAACCATGATAAGCTTCCAGTGTTATTGTATAATCCAATTATGATGTGAATAGGGAAGGTTTTCTCTCAAAAATATACACATAATTTTTCTGAACAGTGTCCTCTTCCTAGAGCCTTTCAGCAAAGCAGAGTACTGGTTCCATTAAAGAGTTTCAGGAAAGCCACTCAATTCAAATCTTCTCAGTAAAGGTACAGATAAACATACCCTTACTGAAAAAGGGGAATCAAAAATGTATAGGCAGTTAAATAAAATACAACATACAAAATAAGTTTTAATGCATTTTCATCCAATATACAGGCATTTGTGAGTATCAGCTACTGAGCTATAGTTCACAGCAAAACACCAAAGCATTGAGATAGTTGTGCAAATTCTTTTCTTAGTTCCTTGGCGAGCAACAGAAAGAACTGAAGAGTATCTACAAAATTAATTTCAAAGACTTACAGAGCAGAACCCTGGAAGGTACTTTTTGTACACGAGGAACAACAGGAACCTGATTTCATTAAGTAGCACATACAACAGAAGCCTGCACCTACAGTTAGATTAACTCTATTGCAAGATTTATGTGTATAAAACTACTTTATTCTAGTAATCAAAATGAGGCCTTTTGAGAAATCTGAGTCATCAGCCCACAATTCTAATAAAGGTGACTGCTGTGCTGTCCTTAATTGCCAAGCAAAGATATCTGATTGGTGAGCACAGGCTTCTGTAAAAGCAGGGAAAAAAATCTCAGAAATTATGTTTTAGGAGAGCAATGGGATAGTGTGGGGCAAATAGTTAGAATGCCACAGGATCAAACCCAAAATCTTCCCTCTGACACCTGCAATACATTAGGAGAAACCTTCTCTGCCCAGAACACCAGGCAGCCCCATGTCTTGTCCTACCACAATATACAAAACAGAATAATCTGATATTGGTCTAGACTCATCATCCCTTCAGGGCAAAAACCTGCTCTTCCCATCCTTGTTTTATCCTTATGAGAAATCACAAATTAATCAATAATAAAATTTGTAAAAAGCTATGACACAAGAACTGGGAACGATTTTCCATAGTAAGGACTTGATTGATTTTCTGATTTTTTTAAAGGGCATCACCCAGGCAGGGGTAAGATTTTAATAGCAGAAAAGTAGGTCTAATGCCCAATACTTTTAGAGAGCTCACTGGGGTCTCTGCTTGTTTAAAGCCCCTCCTTTGCTCATCACAAGGGAGCAAAACTTCAGAAAGTTTGAATTGATGGCGTTGGTTCCCCACGACTGATAAAACTCTGTGGTGTCATTTGACTCCACAATGATATTTTTCAATTGTGCAGCCACCAGATTTTATTACAGAGCCCTTTTCACTCCAGCTCCTTCAGTGCTAGGACCTCATGAGGACAGCCAGTTGGGAACTCCAGCACTATTGTAAGGCAACTTGAATAGCAAGAGATTTGCCCAGTAATTATTACAAAACCATTCTCAGTGATTTCTTAACAGCAGAATTTATAGCAAGAGCCTATGACATTACTGATTTATGTGCCATATATTATCCTACAAAAGGAACAGAGCGATGCCTAGCTTCTACAAAATAAACTATTTCAGGCCACCAACACAATTCAGCTCACAAAATCACTTCCAACCTTTTGAAAAAAAAAAAACAAAAACCAAAAAAGGAAAAATAAGGCAGCACTACAAAGGGAATCTAACAGCCTGCCTCCAGGCTTGTGGACAGCTCTGCTCATTGATTTGCAACCAATGCTTTGGAAACTGAATGTTTACTGAGAAAAATTCTGATTATATTTTAGGCAAGCTTTTTTATCTGCTACCTTTTAATGTGTTAATTTACTCTACTGAAAAGCCAAAGGGCCAAATTCACCCCTCTGATAAGGCTTCTATTGTAGGAGCATCACTGAATGTGCACCAAAGGCATTATTCATCTGTGGAGAGATCACTGAGCAATATTGTCAAACACTTTTGAGCTGCACATCCTTGAAGAGCAGATAAAGGAATTGTAAAGAGAATGAGAAGAAACAGAACATCAGAGATGAAGAAAATTAGATAAAGGGCCAGGAAGAAACTGTTTGATGTAAACAGAGTGACAAGTTAGATTAAGAACTCTCATTAAAGCATTCAGTATTTGCCCATAAGCAATTCAGGCAAGGAATTTGTTTACAACTCTGCCAAAATCAACAGCAGATGCAAAAAATCATCAATATTGGGATTTTAAATAACATTAAATCTACCATATCCAAACATTCACTAAGACTGTGTGAAGGAAATACACAGCTTGGGGCCATTCTATTCTTTGTCTCACTGAATAAACAAGGTTGTGCCCTGCTGCACACTGAATGCAGGCCCAGCAGAAGTTACTAACAGGAGTGTACCACTAATTACTCCTTGGTTACTTCAGTGTGCACGTGTCTCTGAAAATACTTACTAGTACCAAGGTTTTACTACTGATGGGGAAGAAAATGTGACTTCGTAAGTAAAATGTAATTTCAGGTATGACAGAACTTGGTTTGGCTTTTCCAAATTAGGAGGACAAAATTTAGAGAGGTGCTGGAAAGCTTGTGGCATCACCTTGCATGTGACCTTTACCAGAAAATATCCAGCAAAAATTATCCATCAGAAATTATACAGATCCAAAATTAATCGCTGAAACTGCTTCCAGAGCAGATGGTGAAGGGCAAGTGAATCAAACCCAGCACCATGCTCAACAACAGTGAGGAATTAGGGTTTTGGCAAAGGGCATTAGGAGCAAATCCTGTTCTAACTGAACCAGATTTAATGAGAGTCCCTCATTCCTAGTCCCAGGTTAACATCCCCCTCTAGTGACCTCAATTTATTGTGGGGAGTTTTTCCCTCAGCAGCTCCTTGGCTGATGGCCCTGTACGATTCTGTTAAGATGATGGGAATTTGAGTCACCACTTTCCTCCTGGCACGGTTACAGGTTAAAAAAAAAATACCTGGCTGGGAAGAACAGGCAGTGAGAGTGAAGTTACACAATGTGCTGGCAGCAGAATTGTCCCAAGAAGCTGAACTTGCAGCCTTTCCCCAGCCCCTCATTCTCACCCTTGTGCAGGAGTTCACTGCACATGAGTCTCCTTTGGTGCCAATTCCCTGGGGGGTCATGATGTGAGTCAGCCCATTGTTATGAACTGGGTTAAAAATAACCCTTCCTAAAGCAGCTCCCCCTCTAAAGCCAGCAGACTGTGCATTTGCACCACGAGACACTCAGTTCCTTTGACACAGTCTTGTGCACGGACAGAGGCAGAAAACTGTGTCAGGTGCCACTTTCTCAGGCTCTAAAGTAAGCGTGTGACTGGCAAGGCACAGAATTCAAGCCATGCAGATTCAGCCATTCCCATGCTGCAGAGTTCTTCAAATCCACATCAAACCTAAATAACAGCACTGGGAATTCCTGACTGGTTTTGCAGTAGCCCAAACAAAAAAATTCTGGAGGTCGCTGGAGCTAGTTTTTAAAGGCTGAGATGAGGTAAGCAAAGGCCTAAGGGCCTTCTCTGTTAAATCCAAAGTGAGATGACAGATGGGGATGTGAAACTGTGGGAAACCACCAGCTACAGAGAAAAACAAAGCTCTCATGTGCAAAGCCAAAGAATCACCCTGCAGCTCATGACTCAGCACTTCCATCATTCATGGAGGGAACTGATGCTCGTTTCTCTCAAACAAAAGTTGTCTTTCCATTTTATATCATTGCATGGAAAGGCTCCTTGCAAAAAAAAAAAAAAAAGTTGGGGGGGGGGGGGGGGGGAGAAAAAAAGACAGAGCTTCCTGTTAATTAAAAGAGAATATTTGACATGCTGAGTCTATCAACAAAACACTGTTTAAAGCCAGCAGACTTTCTTCCCATAGATTGTTTAAAAGATTTAAAAAATGCTGGTAATTATTTATTTTCCTCTCTTATCTGAAATTCCTTTGTCTGTATACTGGGAAGGAGAGCTGAAGGCAAAGGTGAAGAGAGCATATTTCTTTTGTTAGTTGAAATGATACAGTCCAAATGGCACAACCTTAAGGAGAGCTTTATGTCCTGTCCCCTACAGTCAAAAAGGGCCTGTCAACTATGAGACAATCAGACTTGGTCTCATTTTTACATTACATAACCTCTGCTTGTGCAGTGCAAGAGTTTATAAGAAATAAAAAGGAGGGCCTGAATACACGCAGTATAAAGCACAGCTACTACTTCACTCACATTTCCACACCCTTCTAGTAAACATATAAATTCTATTACTCTGAGTGCCATTCTGGACAGCATTGCACAGAAAATGGCAGCAAGACCATTATTTTTAAAGATATGTGACCATTATTTTTACAATGTGCTTTCGAGTTGTAGCTCCTGGCTTTTGAAATGTTCAGGAGAGAAGATAACCATGGCTTGTTATTTGCTTGTGTTTTGTTTTGAAATGGTATTTGTTTGTATATTCCAGATAGATCAGAAAAATGGAGACGCAAAATCTGCGCTATTTTAAGCTATTCTGTGTCCTGCCAGTGTCTCATTTGTATGCAGCATACACTAGATTTGCCTAGAAGGATTTAGCTCAGTAGCTGGCACGTTTACATCAGAGAACAACATACACAGTTTCAATCGATTTCAAGCATTCTTACAATGGGAAATAAATATGAAAAGTGGTTGTTGCTCAAAGTTCAAAAAATGCGATCAACAAATTGTAAAAGCTCAAAAGGTCAGACAAATTTAATAAAATACTTCCATTTACCTTCCTCAGCTTTACACAGCCTGTTCAAAATAATAAGACTCTCTGCAGAGTGCCTTTATCCAATTGTTTATATCACTTCATACAAAATATGTGTTTGAATTACCACAGCAATACAAGGATATAAATTCCCAGCCCATGAAATGCCAAATTCAACATAAGTTATGCTTTCTTGGCATTGAGATGTTTTCCTTTTCCCTTTCTGTACTGCAAATACACTTCCATTTGAAACAAATTAAAAAGCATGTAGATGTTAAAACATAATGACAGCTTAGAATTCAAGTGACTTGTGCAACATTATTTTGTGCTTTCCACTTCTCCATTTCCTCCTACTGCAATTAAAATTCATCATGCCCTACTACATGTACAATAGCAATGCATCAAGTTCAGTCCAGTAGAGGTTTTCAACCTTCAGACCCGGCTTTATACTACATGAGATCCTTGCACAATCCAAAAAAAAAAAAAAGTGCATCTTTTTTCCTCATCTTTCTCTTATGCTGGATGATGTGAAGCTCTGATTAGTTGATGCAGGAATGCAACCTTGAGGTACAATTGCAGCCTCGGAATGATTCTTAAATGTAAAAAGAAAATTTTGGAGCGCTCACGCCCTTTCTGGATTTTTAAAAAAGACACCACTGTCATGGTGCTACTGGAGCCACGGTACAGTACATCATGGCACACATCCATAACACAACCAGGGACTGAGAGACAGCTCCTATTTACAAAAACTCGATGTCACTTCCAGAAAAATATGACAGAAAAAAAAAAAAGGAAAATATCATTTCCTGAATGTCCTGAATTTTTAGAAGATTCCTTTTACTTTCTCTTCAGCCACAGAGTGGTCCTCCACAACTGTATTTTTCCCTGACCTTTTTAGTATGGACCATAAGCGACACCAGCAGAAATTGGGAATCATATGGCAAACTGCTTCCTTCGAGAGGATGCTCACCCACGCCCCTTTACTCACAAGCCAGCTTGCTGTCAAAACTGGAAAGGGCAATGGAAAAGGCTTGTAGTGCACACATTGGGTAGTTGTAGTCCATGGTGAACACGTCCTCAGCCACGCGGCCAAACTGCATCACGATGTAGTCAGCTGCCAGAAAGGTCAGGAAAGGCAAAAAGCATTACTGGTGTTTGCAGCCCTCACTAAATAAGCAGGCATCCAACCCTACCCTCTGTCCCAGAGCAACGAAACACCACCCAAACATGCTCACTCATCAAACTTCACAGCACTTATTCATGCAAGTGGGCGTGCTGATAGCAGAGCGAGAGGCAAGGACAGCTTGAGTGATAAAGGGTTGCAAGACTTGTTAGCGTCAAAAAAAAGACGCATATAAAAAGTGCTTTTTTTGCAAGAACAGGGAGACGATGGCTTCTGTATAGACTGTTGAAGCCTCTGATACAGATCTCAATCAAACCTGCTCAGGTGACAGCTGTGAGGGCAGAATCCCTCCCAGACTGTGCACACAGCGCTGTTCCTACCTCACAGGCAGAGAGCTCTACTTACGATCATTATCATGGATAATTTGGAAGTTCTTCACCGAGGCCTGGGTGACTCGACCGTGGAAATTCAGAACATAGGACTGGGTGTCATCATTCCAGACTGGGGTTTTGTTGTGCAGCTCAATGACACTCTCTGTGTTTTTGTTCTGCCACCTTGCAAGAAGCGTCTCGTGTTCCTGCGCACACCACAGATACACGCTTCAGTTTAACACGCTCACGTGACAAAAAATACATGAACAAGGAAGAAAAAATTCATTAATCCTGGCCCAAAGACTAAACCCTCGACCCTCAAAACAACTTCAATGAATGAAACTGAGAACTGTGAGGATCTAAATGCAAATGTGCATTTGAGTCCACAGTTTGATAAATGTTAGTTGTACCTTTTGTTAACAAAATATTTTATTTGTAGAGCTTTTGTGAGTCACAGAAGTAATCACATGTCCCATTGTTCTGCAATTGTTTGAATGCCATTTTATTAACTTCTAGACCTTCAGAAATGCAAATAAAAAACCCCAATTCTACTGGAAAAAGAATTCAATGAATTTTTAGTGTTGGCTGCTGGTAAGACTTACATTTCGTGGTCTGATGGAAACTCTTTCATGATCCATATTCATTCCTGGTATGATCACACTCATTTTACGAGGTCCTTTAAACCCCAGGACATTTGTTTCCTAAAATGTTTAGAAAAGATTTCATCATGATCTTTATTTTTAAAGTTAATTTTTTCAGCATAGAGACACTGTGGCAGCCCAAGGAACTTATTTGTTAGTCAACTCAAAAAACATCTTGAAACTCCCACCTTCACTGGCACAGATAAACATTCTAGCTTTGTCTTAGAAGCTCCGACAACAGGAAAAATGGAAATAGAGAGGTTTCCAAAAACACTCCTAACACTGGCTGCCAGCAACCTTAATATAAATTTTTTTTTAAAGAATCCCTTTGTTAAGAAAGGATATGAATTAACCAGATTGCTTGGCTACTGCTAGGTCCCAAAATAAAGTAGTTGCAATTTAAAAATCATAAAATGTAGTCACACATTTTGATGCGAGACAAAATTAAATATATGGGATCAGCACCATTTATTCCAGAGCCAGCACAAAAGCAAACAAAATGCTAGTCAGAACATCTGATAGCAGTGCTGTGGTTTTCAAAGTTTGCTTAGAGATGACCACAGTAAAAAAACCAAACACATTACCATGAAAGCAAATTTTCTAGCTATGAAGCCAGGGAAAGTAAAGAAACCACATGGGCAGCAAAAACAAATCCACAGAAAATACAATTTTTTCCATTAAAAGTGATCTGATGCTTTCCTGACCAGCTTTTCACAAGAAAACCAGAAAAGGTAAAGAGCAATATTTTCCAGTAAAACCTGATTTTAGCATTAACCCAGTGAATGAAACAGTGACACCTTGAAGTCCATCTCCTCATGTTTTGTGATCGCTTTTTTTCAGTCATGTATTTTTTCCCTCCATCTGCCAAACTGAAATGAAGGGCTTTGGAGATGCACTAAGGAATCTCAGGAAGAACATTCCCATTGTTCCCAGCAACATACCACAGGATGCCAAGAACCAGACACCCCTAGGCTCCAGCTGCTGTGGCTTTACCGCTGGGACATTTAAAAGTGACACATTCAGCTGTCTCTGATTTTACATTTTTAATTAAAATGTCCTGATTTTACAGAACACTAAAGTTATTAAAACACCTCTACTTCTGCATGCAAAAATCCATGCATCTGAACCCACTGGAAACATCTGAAAATACCCACCTAAAATACCTGCAGCTTTGCCATCATCAGACCTTTGAAATAACTTTACCTGTTCCAGCAAATCATCTGGAGATTTTCCACAACTCATTAAAGATTTTCATGCATGCAAGAGAAATTCTACTGGATTATTTTATTGCATGCTCCTGAAGCAATCCAGGCATATTCATATATCTTCCTAACTCTATGCATTAATGGGAAGATTCTGCCTCTTTTCTGAATCATTTATGTCCCCTCCTTTGGCAGAGTAAAACATGTTATCAGTTCAGTTGGTTCTGCATCATGGCAAGATGAAAACTGATATGACTGCCAGCAGATTTTATAAGTAGGAGAGATTCAGCTCAGCAGAGGACAAGTTCTAAGAAAAGATTCATACTTATGCTTATTTTCCACTAAGTACTGACAATTTTGGGCACCTCTGCTATGCCTTACAAGCTTTTCTTCTCCTCAAGCTGCAGTCATGCTATACATAATTAATTTAGATGCTGACTGGTTGAAGACATTGTTGAAGGTAAAATTAAATAATAGTGCTGAATCACTTCCCTCCCAACAAGCAAGAGGAAAGAAACAGGACTATATTCTTTGGGTTTACTCAGAAACACTGAAATTGGTACCTCTGGCACATGATAAGAGAATGGCTACTAGCTGCACATTACTACCATCACCAATTATCACACACTGTGCTGGCAAATGCTACCCTTTTGCAAAACTCACAGAGCCAAACTGAAATTATATAAACATGGAATATGTGATGAAAATTATTAAAATTACCTCTGCTTCACTCCCTGCTTCTCTTCTATTTCCCTCCTGCATTCTTTTGTGTGTGGAAATTTAAGACTACAAAGGGTATTATTAGGGGAACACAAACCAAATTCTGATTTCACACCATTTTAATGCCACTGACAGTCCTGGTTTACACAGGAACACAAATGTTGTTCACTGGCAGAGCCCCTATTGACACCAATGATTTTGATCAGCTCAGGACTTAGCCCAGGATTGCTCACGCTCTACCTTAGCCCATCCAGTCAGCCTCATAATAAACTGGACTGCAAGAGCCTCTCCCCAGAGCTGCCTTTAGAATATTGCATACTTTCAAATAATTATGTAAGCACTTTGCTTTAGTGGCAATAGCTGCCATGATTAAAGCAGCAAGGTGAATATCCCAGCAGCTCCCAGGAGATTCCTGATTTTATTATTCCTATTTTCTTGCAGCCACTTCCCTTCATGCGCTTGTTGCACACAGCTGTGCCTTGTCCTTAATATTTTCTCTAGAAATTACCATTTCAAGGAAGACCCAGCTCACATAACCCACAACACTGGAGGAACACAATGCAAGTGATTGAGGCCTGAGTAGGAACAGGGTCTTGCTACTGTACTGAAACCTGAGCCACACCTCAGAGCATCAGCTGAGCTCACTGCCTGGAATCTGACACAAACTCAACTGTGAGATCTATGGAATCCAGCACAGAAAATCCTGCTACCAGTGGCACAGTTGCTCCTCACTGCTCCTGGTTAAATTTTGCCAACGATTCTGCAATCAGCCATTAGGTGCTGCTGCAGGTTTATTAATATGCTGGGCTGCCAACACAAGGGGAGTAAAAGTGGTCAACAGCACCCGAGGAAACTCTGACCTTACCTAGCTCTGATCCTGTTGCTTGAAACACATCTTAAGGTGAGCTCCACAAAAAGAGCCCTCACCACATTTATCCCACAGTCAGCCACAGATGCAGCACCAGTTTCTGCCTATATAAATTATACCTGCTGAGATGATTAAGCAGGTCATGCTCAGTAAGTTGGGTACAGCTTGATCTCCACATGGGTACTTGCTCAGATGAGCTGAGGGACAGTGAGAGGTTAGTGGTGCTTTCAAAGTATTGTTTTTATAGATTTTGCTGCAGGGGAAATCTCAGGGCAGGAATTAAAAGACTGCCTTAGGACAAGGGTGTTTCGGCTCTGCTCTTCCTGGCACTCTCTGCTCTGGTTCTCCTGCAGCCAGGAACAATAATCTCACTTCAGCAAACCTGGCTAGTTTGAAATGACATACAGTTCCAATTTCCTTTTGTCCTCTGGCCACAGCACACCTGCAAGCCTGCTGCCTTTCTCCACTACTACCAAAATATCAATGGAACAAGAAATTTTCTTATACAAATGTACCAGTTTCAAACTGCTGATTACAGACATATAAAAGCAGCTTATCTCAGCCCCATTCTCCAAACAGTGACTATGATTTGGTTCTTTCCAACACCCATACTTCTAATTACCTCTGCTGACCACAACAGCTTTTTATTTGGCATTGTTCATCATTCACGTATTGTTTGTTGTTGACTTAAGCAATGCCTAAATTTCTCAACACATAACTTTTTTTAAATTGACTTTGGTTTTCTTTTTGCATTTCCAGTTTGCACAGATTAGTTGCCTGGCTCCAGGGAATGCCATCCTATACAAACCAGTAAAACTACCTTCATTAAACATGTATGTTCTGCTAGGCTTCTACTGAGATTTCAGTCAAAATGGCCTCAGATTCTGGAGTCTCATTTTAAATCCTACAAGCTGAGTTTTTGGAAATTCTCAGAATTTCAAATCCAACAGGAAGGGAGTGATATGTATCTGCTCATCTGCCACATTAAAACTGCATCCTAAGCAGCAGGAAGAGAACGTGCTGGCAGCTAATACTGCCCTCCTTCAGAACTCCCAGCACTTTGCACAAAAGGGATGGCTCTCAGCTTCCTTGCTCATGGAAATCTTCCAGATGCATTGCTCCCCACAGCCCAACGCTCACCCTTCTGGGAACACATTCTGTGCATACATGGGGTATGTGGTGGACCTCAGCCTTACAGATTTCCAGGCATCCTTGATTAGATCTGGGCAGGAACTCTTCAGAAAAGTAATTCTTGGGTATTTTTATCGAAGGTGTTGATTTGTGAAACCAGACAACTTCCTGTAGCAGTGTACATACCAGTTTTCACTGGAAGGGTTTCTTGGGCCCAAACATTTCTGGACAGAAAGAACACTGTCACCAAAAAGGTTATTCATCCAGCAATCGTGAAACAACAGCAACCGTGTTTCAAGTCTTGATTGTCTGCATTGCTCCTGACAAATGCTACTTACTCTCCTGTAAGAGCCTGGTTTCTCTCATTCAATCAAATTTTGGATTTTACTTGGGTTTTTTTTCCTGGTAAAAAGGAGTTTTAGAGGTTTTATCTCAATCTCAGCCACTGAAGACCTAGCTGTCAGCTACCAATGGTTTGGATCAGAGAGGCCTCCTCCAAAACACCATAACAAACAATCATATTTTAGAGCAGTAATGCCATGTACACAACTCTTCCCAGTTCAGGAGGTTCCCTCAGGAGGTGCCTGCAGGCTGTGATCCTACCCTTTCCAGAGGGTTATGTAAGAGCTCCAACACCTCCTTCTCACCAAAGGTGAGAACTGGGCAACCCTGTTCAATGCACAACGTTTTTCACCTCTACTTTGCACTGAGCCTCCTGGTTTCTCTGGTGGAGATCAGCTGCCTGGTTACATCAAAGTCTGAATGCTGATTTACATAATCATAAGTGAGAAGGAAATTCAGTGTGCTGTTTGAGAAAGTGAGCTGCCCTTCCTGCACGCTGTGCCTGTGAGCAGTACTTACATAACAAATAGCAGCTAGCTCCTGACGCAGGGTACTCGCCTCCAGGCTGGATGTTGTTTTCATTGGATTTACTCCATTGTCATAAACTGTAAACTTAGTTCCCATAAGATTTGATCTACCAAAAAAATGGAAAATCCAATCACCATTTGTCAGCAATGCTGCCCGAGACATCTATCCTTTCCTGCACTGTGGCCCCAGAGGAAAGGCAAATATTGAGCACTGAGAGTTGTTATTTCTAATCCCAGCTACATGGCAATTCCCAGATTAAGGGCCAAAAGGACAAAAATGTAAAGGTACAGTACAGAAGTGTATACTAAAGGTCCCTTTTCATCATGCTGGAGATTTCTGATAACATCTTGCAAACTAGGAAATACAAGAAAGCTGTAAGGAAACACTCGGGTGGGGTTATTTTGTGTGTCTGATTGGTTTTTAAAATACTCTTACTCGCTATAAAAACATCTGCTTTCTTACCTGACTACTAAACTCTGTTAGAATAAAGGGAGTGACTTTTATAAAGCCATTAGTGAGATCAAATCTTTCCTATTGCAATGGAAAGGAGTGCAAAATACAATGCAGGCACAGATGATCTGAACACACACCCAGAGGCTCCACGGAGGGATCAAGAGCAGACTGGTTGTACAACGTGGGGACAGACAGAAAAGGAACACGTGGTTCTGAAATAATTCCACTACCTGTAAATAACTAATTTGGATCTTGAGAAAAGGCAAAACCAAAGGGATTTTCAGACTGTGTAACGGTGCATTCCAAAGTATTTATATCAATAGAGGCTAGACACAATGTACTCATGCACTTCTGAAAATCCCATTAAGATAAGTTGTGCTCTTACACCCTTGAGAATTTGGCTTTTGAGCACTTAAGAGCTTCAGTCCTGCTGACTTTTAATAAAATGTGATCCTGTAAGTACTTGAGACATTTTTGAAAACATGCCTTGGATACTGGTGATTTTTAAGACCATGATCACATGATGTAGTCAAGCCTCTAACTAAGAAGACACAGTGGATTACAGACTTCTTAATATCAAATAAACTTTATATATAAAGAAAATTTCTAGACTTATCACTGTTTACCTCAGTTTTCCAATAAAACTCTCTCCACCCCGAGACAGGTCAGTTGGGTCTATAGAGATGAGGTAATTAGAGGTTTTACTCTTCTTTCGTTTCCTTCCAGCCAACAGAAACACCTAAGCAATGCAAAAAACCATATTCTAGAATGCTAAAGGGATTAGCACACACCACTTCCTGCTTTGATATAAGCAAACCATAAGCAATTTTTCTGTCTTCAAGCATCACTAGCAAAGTAGCAGAAAATCTCCTGGGATTTAGCAAAACCAGGGAAAAAAAAAGTCTGGTAAGGGAAAATGACTTCTCAACCACTCATTCCATTATTTATGGTTTAAATAATTAAATCTGATCTATTTTGTTAAATGTTTCATTCTGACTTGCTCTGGCTCTTCCAGCTGAATTGAAAGTAGATGCTTTTCAGGCCACAGAATGCAGAGAGCCCCAACTGCTGGCAGTCACATAAAGGTGCCATGCATGGATTATTTAAGGCCAAAGATTAAATATGAAGAAAGGCAGTGGGAGAAAGTGATACTGTTGTTTGGCTTCGTGAAGAAGGTAGGGTCAATCTAGTGAAATCAAAAATGTATTCAAAATATAACGCTACATTTTCTTTGTAAGACTCCTTCATATTTTTATTATTTTTTTTTTTTAATATTCAGATGCAACTGGTATGCCATTCAAGTTATGTTATGACCTTTTTACCATGCTCCCTTTCCAAGTGGAGGTAATAAGTAGGGTACATCCCTCGGTCCATTCCCTTCTTGTCTCTTGTGATCCTGCACTTGACAGTGACCCCCTGTGGGGCAGGTCTGACAGCAAACTCCTCCAGGTCATCCACATCTATGAGAGGCTCATTTGTGGAAGGACTGGGGGCTGAGGCTGCTTCCTAAAACAACAAGCAAAATTCAGGGCTTTTTAATGTCCATTTACAACAAGATTATAAGCATAAAGGAACGACATTTGATAGAAGTTGCACTTTTTAAAAGTCAAACCAAGAGTCATATTGTCTTGCTGGTGCTCTGTGTGCAGACCCACCTGGTGGAGCACAGAGTGCTGTACAGGGCTTACAGAGCAAACCCTGGCTCACACCTTCCCATCCCACCACACTCCTTCTGTCAGAAATGCCATGCTCAAGGATAGGGATGCCCTTTAACAGAAGGAAGAAATGGGATAGGGAGCAAGAGTTTAAGCTCCAGAGAGATCTAACAAAGATGGGAAGTCAGTGCAGTACATAAAAGAGCAGGGCATCATCAACTGGTTTAGTAAGAGCTTGTGATTTCGAATATTTGAACCAGCCAAAATCTTATTTTATGTTCAGATGGTAGCAGAGAGAACAGGGTTGGAAAATGCCCAGAAAAAGTCAATGGAAACAAAAGATCCTTCTGAGCACCTGCAAGAGGTAGAAAGGTAAATATTTACTGTTTCCCTTTCTCTTCATTCAAGTTCAGACAATATTTGCCATTCTTTTCTCCAAGTCATTATTTTCATGGCTTGCTCTTGCGAAGCCTGAGAGGTATCACAGTAAATCACCTTGGAGAGACTCTAGTGCATATTAAACACAGAACAAGAAAGCCAGGCCTGTCCTGAGTGCACCCTGAAATCATGCAGTTCATAGCAACTTGCACAGCCCTTCTTCAGCACTCTCCCCTTACCTTATTGGATTTCTTGCTCGTGGCAGAACCAGGCCGGGTGTTACTGTTTAGCTGTGAAGAACTGGAGCTGTCTTCATCCTCCTCATCTTCTTCCTCATCAAAATTCATGCTACTTGAAATGCCTGAGAAGAAAACAGCATACTTATGTGAAATAGTGATAAAGTTGCCCATACTTGCTGTAAAACACCACTTATCAGACTGCTGCACCCTGAGGCTCACAGGTGAGTGTGAGAGTGGTTCATTGTGTGAGGAAGAGCATGAACACATGGGTTAGACAGCAGCTCTCCTGAGAAGCCTAAACATTCAAGTAAAAAGACAGAAAACATCATGGTTTCCATTCCACAGAGAGGATCAAGTTACCCAGTGATACAGGAAAAAATATCTGGTTAAGATCTAAATTCAGATCATCATCCAATCAAGTACTTCAAACACAACACAAAATCATAAAGCTGAAATTGGAGCTGACAGCCTAGCACAGCCACTTGGAAACCCTCACAATTAAAATACAAGCCCTTCTACAGCACACTTTTAGCTGTGTGATCTGCTGAAGAGCACATCTTAGACCGACAAGAAACATTCACATCAAGGAAACGTTCTCCTGCATCTTATTTCATGTAAAGAATAGTATCAGCCCAAGCCAAAGGAACTGCCTCACAGCACTTGAAAATTTGACTTTACAGCAATTCAAAACCTCAGACATTTCAAAGGGAAGCACAACTTTGAACATCAAATAGGTCTTAGCAGCAAAAGCATCAATGGTGGGATGTTTGCCAGGCCTAGTTTTTCAGAGAGTATCGTGCAGATGAAGCCACCCCATATTCAAGTTCAAGCTCTCTAAATTCCATACATTACAGGCTATATTCTATCCTTTAAAAAACACCAAAAAAACATCACCTGGTCCAGAACTCCCATTATGGGTAAGTCCAGTGTAGAAGGATAAATGAAATGCAGATTTTCAGAGCCAAGCAGCATGGACATAATTAACTTTTTCCTTCTGTACTCACCAGGAACATGATCCAGGGCGACAAGACTGGATTGGGAGGTGGAAGAGGACCAGGATGTATTTGCATGGGGATCTGGGAAAGGAAAAAATCCAAGGGTTTGATTCTGCAAACCCTTCATTGAATGAACAAGCGTAACCTAGCAAGAGGGCTCCACACAGGGCTAAAGGCTTCTGGGATGGGGCCACAATGCTGCTGCTTGGATTCACTATTTCTGCACTGCACCATCAAATTCACCTTCTACCTGCTTATACTGCTGGGATCTTCACTTTCAGTACCTTGAATAAAGTGAAAAAGCCCAGGATCACAGAGCTAAAGCTTCAGCAAACATCATTAATGCTGAGCAGTTGTGCCACCAACGCTTCTGTGTGTGATGTGCACTGCATGGTGGGGTCTGGGCCTGCTTTGGAACTCTAACAAAATAAAAACCCTCAAACCTGACTGACATAAGTGATACACACAGATTCTACACAATATTGAGTCAGTAACATTGAAAGAAATATTCAGATGCATATTCAGATGTCCTAAATTCTACTTCAGTCCCTGTGCCTACTGCGTCCTCATCATCAAAAGATTAAATCAGGCTCTCTGAACTGTTTTTCTGGGAGCTCCAGGGATATGCATAAAGATTTTATTGTAGTTTAGTCTTCTAAAATATTAACTCGGTCTGTAACAAGCAGACAGGAAACCAAACTGATGTACAGAAATATAAACAGCAGATATAGACTCAGTAATGGCTTTCTTCCATTCAAATTTTGGATCAGATTAAGAAAAAGACAGCAAAAAAGGCATTGAAATACTTTCTGCTTTTATTGTTACTTCCAGTAACTTCAGTCATGTCCCTTTAGAATATCCAGATGCACACTGGAGAGTGAAACACCACCAGAGTGGTAAGAATGAGGGCACAAAAGTAAACCAGGAGCATAAGCAATGCTTGCATTGCACTCAGCTGCCCTGTGAAAGCTCTCATTATTCACTTCTTCAGCTCCCCCAGTGCTGACATACACCACAGAGCATGACAGCAAAACCTTTCAATTGGACCTGGTTATGTAAGGGAGGCCTGAGTTCAGAGGTCAACAGATATTTTCAAAGCCTGCAGAATTCATTCATTATTAATCACACACTCATTAATCACAAGCATTATTTCTTAATAAGGACAATCATGTTCTAGGCTCTATGCATGGGTAATGGACACAGTCCATCTCCTCAGCTGGCAGCTGCACAATAAAGCCATAATTCATATCCACAGACAGAACTGGTTTATTTCCACACCTGTGCTCACTATTTCACCACCAATGCTTTAGTGGTGAAAATTCTGTTCCAGCCTTAGAAACATCTGCACTCACAACCTGCAGGGAAAAATGCTTCAGGGAGCTCCTGTTTTGGAATCCAGAAATGAAACTGATCCCCACCCTAAATCTCAAAACTTCAGGTGCCAAAGAAGAACTAAGACCCAATTGCTCATTCCGTGCCCTTTACACAGACATATTGGAAACTGGTAAGTGTGAGGACTACAAGTTAGTAATTAGTGTTAAAACTTATGGAAGTCTGACTCTGTCCCAGTGACTCATTTGCCAGGGAGGAACTCTACAGATTAACACTTTGGAAATTAAAAGGATGAATATTTCCTACAGGAGGAAAATTATTGTAGGATGGCAATTTCCAACAGATGGAGAAATCAAGTAAAACATTTGGCATTTTCTTACAAGTGACATATTCTTTTCACACTCGGTAGCCTATAACCTCTTGTCTTGTTACAGAGCTTGACTCATTGGGGAAGGAGAGACACATGCTAAGAGAAGTTTCTCTCCACCAGGTTAGTGCCAAAGAGCAGAGCAGGCACCAACTAGGGCTATGCAAATCCAATGGGATTCAGCTTTTGCCATGAGACCAGTTAGCATTTTATAGAATCACAGAATAAGCTGAGTTGGAAGAGGATCTTCAGGATCATGGAGTCCAACTCCTGGCCATGCACAGGACACCCCAAGAGTCAGCCATGTGTCCCAGAGAACTATCCAAATGCTTCTGGAACTCTGTTGGCTTGGTGCTGTGACCACTGCCCTGAGGAATCTGTTCCAGTTCCCAACCACCCTCTGGGTGAAGAGCCTTTTCCTAATATCAACCTGAACCTCCCCTGACACATTGCCTCGGGTCCTGTCACTGTCACCACAGAGAAGAGATCAGTGCCTGCCCCTCCTCTTCCCCTCATGAGGATGTGGAAGACCACAATTGGGTCTCTCCTCAGTGTCCTCTTCTCCCGGCTGAACAGACCACGTGCCCTCAGCCGCTCCTCATACAGTTTCCCCTCCAGACATTGCCCATCCTCATGGCCTCCTTTGGACACTCTCTAACAGTTCAGTGTTTTTTCTATACTGTGGCACCCAAAACTGCCCCCAGCACTCAAGGTGAGGCTGCCCCAGCTCAGAGCAGAGCAGGACAATCCCCTCCCTTGCCCGGCTGCGATGCTGTGCCTGATGCCCCCCAGGACAGGGTTGTCCCTCCTGGCTGCCAGGGCACTGCTGGCTCCTGTTCAACTTGTCATGGACAAGGGCTCCCAGGTCCCTTTCTGCAGTGCCTCATCTTTGTGCACTTCTCCTTCTGCTCCTATTCCATGCAAGTGAAGCCCTGATGAGAGACAGCAGCTCTAAACACTTTTCAGGTGACATGCCAGTAAGGACATGCCACCAGCAGTGAAATGGCAGTGGAAATCCACATGAAGGGCTTCATCTCTGCATAAAGTATCACATTAATGGTGGAATACTCAAAACTTTCTCAAAACAAGCATCTTCTGCTGGTATCAAGCAGCAAACCATACACATATAGCAAAATCAATTTAAAGAGATACTGCTGGTATTATTTTAATACCTCTCTTTGTGTCTCATCCAGCATAGCTCTGCTGTTAACAAAAAAAAAAAACAAAAAACAAACAAAAAAAAAAACCTCAGTATTCCCATTTAAATAAAAGTGTCCTGCTCGCCTCAACTTGAAACACACTAGTGGTTCACTATTAGCAGTGTCTGTTCTGAGCAGGAGTATACTCAGACCTGGTAAAAAAGATTGTATCATATGTTTGAGAATATACAGAAGCAATGCAAACCAAAAAATTTCCACTCTCTGCTTCTATTAAAAATAAACACAAATTTAGGGAGAAGAAAAATATATGATATCCTGGCAAAAAACCAGCAAAACCAGAAGTGTCCCCCAGAGTAAAAATCTGAGTGCTGTGACCTAATTTTCAAAGTCTGTGGGTACTTTTTAAGTCAATCAGCTTTAGTTTAGTAGTGTGCCTGATGATTAAATATTCTGAGCCATGGTCTAAGGCAACACAATCACCACACAGATCAGAACTTGTTAGTCATGCCCAACACCCCTGCAACTCAAATGCCCAGGAAATAGCGCACTTGGAGAAAATCTGCCCATTTCAGTTGGAGCTGCTCACATCTGCAGGGTAACGTCCCAGAAAAAATGAATCCTAGTGAGAACTGCTCTGCAGACAAGAGGCAGCATTTAGGTATGAATAGTCCATTCTACACGAGTCAAGTTTGCACTTACATTTTGCTCTTTATACACAAAGAGTTTATTCTTAAAGCATCAGAGCACTCTTGGCTTGAGCCATCTTTGCTTCAATAGCTGTACACTGAAGAAGAACAACTCCAAAGCAAATGTCTTCAGAAAATGCTTTGTGAGGGTTTGGGGATTTTTATTTTTTCCTTCCTATGGTTTGTGTCTAAGGGAAGATAACAGTGCAGGAAGGAAGAGGCAGATGCATGAATGTGTACATATACAATCTATCTCCCAATGCATGCATGCCTCTGGAAAAAGAAAAATAAATTCCAGAACATTTGAGGACTGCGTGGGAAATGCTGCAGAATGTGGTGTACTTTTCACCTCTGCAACCCTGAACAGACACTACGAAAACATGAACGTGTAACTGACTGCACCACTAAAATGAATATTCTAGTTTGAATGTTGCTATTTCATGCTTGTTTTTAACCATCAAGTAAGTGATTTCCAGAGTTGTACATTATAAAAATGTGAACAGATGGATGTGAGCATTGGCATCTGCCTGGTACCTTAATAACGGCACTGCACTGCAGATGGGGAAGTCATCCCTGAGAGCCTGCAGAGCTCTTGTTCCTTGGGACAAGAGAGAACTTCATTGTTTTGGATTTGTTTTTTAGGTTTGGGGTTTTGGATTTTTTTAGGAAACAGAACAGAGCCTAACAGGCTCTGAAGAGAACACACCCAGAACTAACAAACTGTGCTTAGGCTAGGGCTGACAGTGAGAATAGGAAATTGAGTCAACGTCCATCAAGCAAGCAGTGAGAACATGAAGGAAGCTTTAGCTACTTACCTTTCTTCTGCATTGCTGTTCTAAGATCTTGCTTGCTTTGCTGTTGTTGGCCAGTAGCCACTTTCTCGCCATCATCTTCATCATGGCTAGACTGTCCAACAGTGAGAATCTGCACTTGACTTCCTATCTTCTGAACATCATCTTGAAAAGCAGCTGGGCCATCAATCCCTGTGAGACAGCAGCAAAAGCCTTAGTTGTCTTTGTGTCAAGAAATTACTGAAAGGAGAACTGCTCACTCAAAAAAACCAGCAGCTTTTCTAGGAGTCACAGATTGGATGTTCACTTTCAATAATATTTCTAGCATTAAACAAGACTAAGCTAGCCTCCAAGGCAAACATTTTACTTCCCACATACTGCACTGGAGAACCTCCAGGAGAGGATCAAGATTTCACTGGTGCCCTCCTCACCCCAAAGCACAGCTACCCCATGCACCAGAAACTAAGCAGAAAAGAAACACACTAGAGAAAACTGACAAAGAAAACAGATAAAATTTTAGTAAGGGCACAAGGTGATCCAGAAACAGATGAACCCAAGTCCCGGGGTATGCCACATCCCCATATAAACACCACTGTTATCAAAATACTTTAAAGCTTCAAAAACCTGGAAAATTTACAAGTAGATTTGGCAGTGTATCCAACAGAGGGGCAGCATGTTAACAAGCCTAAATACACCTTTCAAGTTAGGAAAATTGCCATACAGTTAATACATCAGAGCAAAACTATAAGGAAGATATGACATATTCCCTGGAACCTCTATCCTCTTGAGATGCTTAAATCCCAACTAGGCACCAGGTCCTGAACAACCTGCTGTGAGCAGACACACCTCCCAGCCTCAGCCATGCTGTGATCCTGTGGCTCCTGACCACAGCCAGAAAGAAACTATTTACCTCCTTATGGCTGTAAATCACCTCCACAGAGAGAAAAAGAAAGTAAGAGGTGGGGGGGTGCTCTTACTACAAGCCAACTTCATTTTGTTTTTTCAGGACAGCAAGGTAAAACCTCAGACTGCAAATGTGCTTCCAGCTCTTAGTGAAGACACAGAGCTGGAATATGTTACTAAATCAGCTATATAAAAATGCAGTTCTGTATCTATAAAAATGGTAATATTTTCATGTACAGATATAATAAATAGCATGAGCTGCATACTGCTGCTGTTGTGAAATTTTTGTTAATAAACAAGCAACACTGTGGAGAGCTAGCAAGCACTACAAAAAGCTAATTCAGTAAAGGAATATGGTGCTTCTCACACCAAACAGAGCTGAATAAACCGTGAGAAGGAGCTGCAGGGATTGGGATTTTTTTTGGAGTGTGATCTGTGATTTGTAGCAGAAGTCACTAAGAATACCATTTCATCCTGCTTTGCCAGCAGCTGTCAACTTGCATTAAAAGACAGCTGGATTATACATTTAGCATGCTTAACTGTACTTTGCAATATCTGCTGTCACTGCCACTGCAATAAAAAGCATAAGTGGAAAGAAGAGTGGTTCATATCCCCAGGAACAGCACTGGCTGTGCAGCCACCCAACGAGATGCAGTCTGACACTGCAGAGGTGTTAAACCCACAGAGTTCAAGACCACAAGGAGTTATTGCTTCATCTGCATTACACAGACCATGGCAATTTCTGCACCAAGCCTGCAAATTCTGATTCACTTGCAGCAAAGCTAACAACAACGACTAACAGCAAATAAATAATCTGTCCATCCAACCTTGAAGGGGCAGATAAAGTCCATGGAAATGTCTCTGTGACCTTGCTAGGATGACAATTTCAGAAGTAGCTCTGCATGATACAGAATGAACAGTATCATCTTGTGTGCTGCAGGTATAATACGGCAGTGAAAGAACTGCATTTTTCTTTAAATTTATCCTAGGAGAAGCACCACTGCAAAGGTGCTCTAGAACAGACAGGTAGCTGCTCAGATCCTCTGTGGTATTTTTAACAGCTTTACAGTGTTAACCATTATCATTAAAGTTGCTGCCTAAAGATAGGTTCTTACCTTAATACTCTGAATTTCAAAAGTGTTAAGCATTCACGAGTTTACAAGATGCCTCATGCATATCATACCTAGCCCCTTATTAAGCACTGGATAATACAAACCTAATTTTGAGAGCGCTTTTGAGAAGGAACAAAACACCTTAATTTATACCTCTTCAAAGCAGACATTGATCTGCAGCAAATGAAATGCCTTCAACAGCATTGGAGATTGCACTGAGGCTGCTTTTTCCCAATGCCTGCAGAACATCTGCACTCACATCCCATGCTGTCAGGAACATCGTGTATTATTAGGAGTCAGGACAAAGGCTACACTAGCAGGGCACAGTTTTAGAGAAGAAAAATCAATTTCAGTGCTCTGAAGAGTGCATCACTGGTAGACTGTGTTATTAAGCATTAGGAATGGTTCCACTGGTGAGCACATTTAAAGGAATGAAATATGTAGCAAGACAGAGAGGATTAAAAAAAAGGAGAGAAAAAAAAACTTCTGCTGCATTAGAGCACTATAGGTGGCAAATGCAGCATTAAATACATTAACTACTTAATACTTGTCTGTGTGCATAATCTGTGTAGCTACACATGCATGTATTAAATGCAGGCATACATACACATTTTTCTACATCATGAGGTATAAGTGCATCTTTGTAAGCCATAGTTCAAAAGGCAGCTTTGCCACCACCTACAAATGTCTGAAAACATCTGAAAATACTTCCAAGCTTGTATAACCATGATATTCAAGGTGGATCTCTCTCCCTCTTTGCCTGACTCCTTTTCATCCACTCCCTAGGAGATTGGTTCTCTGTGTAATAAAACAAACTATTTAACACTCATCTATAATTTCTGTGCTTAAGGACATAGCCAAAAGAGGCAAAGAAGCTGAGTGGGTTGTGCCAAAAGAGGTTTTATTGCTATGGTCAGCATTTTTTTACAGTGCTTCCCAAAAAATCAGGTAAAGTCTGACAGAGATGGCCTTGAATACATGCTAAGAAAAAAGGGGAATTTTTGAGAGACAAATGTGAAGGAGGGCAGAGAGGAAAGAAGATTGGAACTACCCTCAGAATACCAGTTCCTTCAGAAAAGGCCTTTTGGTGCACTTTGGCAAGATCATGTCTCAGATGAAAACCAGAGGTGCCAGAAACAAAAACATTTCCAGACCAGACCTGGAGAGATGACCAAGGTCAGGCAGGAGGCCTCTGGAAGAGAACACACATTTCCTGAGCTCAGTTACTGCTCTGACAAAGGAGTCACATCCACGTGGATTACACCCAAGGCTGTGGGTGCAAATGCTATTCAAGACCTCTGCAGAGCAGCTCTCCCTCCAGCTGAGGGATGGCAGCACAGCCCTTCAAAGGATGGCCTGCTCTGAGGTCAAGCACAGGGAATCCCAGGGAGATCTGACACCAGAACAAATAGTTTCCATCCTTTAGAGAACCTGGCTTAAAGCAAACCCTGCTGTCAATATTTCCTAAGCCACTTCCTATTATATTCCTGTTCTCATAGGGGCTGTGCATCCACTGATAGGGGTTCAAGCAACTGCAAAATTACAAAGGGATTTGCTGAGAGGGAAAGGAAGCAAATAGAAAATTTTTTTGAAAGGATGTCTAGAGGTGATTTAGTCCAAACCTCCACTGGACTATTGCTAGCACCAGATCAGGACACTAAAAGCAAGTACTTGGGCACTAAGCTCTATACTCACTTTGATGAAATCTAAAACCATTAAGAGGAACTGTACATTCATAAGTCTTTATCCTTAGGAGGTCAAAATTACTTCTTCATAATTAAGTTCATGTATTGCCAACCACAGCCTGAAAGGTTTGTCAAATCTAGAAATAAAAGGAATTTTCTTGGTGGAAAATTCCACCAAATTTTCTTATTGTTCCTCCTACCCTTTTTATTTAGTGCTCAGGGAAGCTGAGATAAATCTACTTTACATGAACTTCCCTCCCCCCATCAGAAAGGAAGTGCTACAGTGAGAAATGATGCTCCTTACCCAAGAACTGCTGCTGCTTTCTGAGCCAGCCAGTGTTAATGTAGCTGCTTGTTACATAGGAAAAGGGGACAGGATGCACAAATCAAAACACTCAGACAGGCGTGAAAGAGAGAGAAGAAACATGGAAGAAGCCAACCAAATCAAAACACGGAATAGCCACCCTGGCAGGAAAAGCTCTGTGTGTCAGAGCTGCTCCTCGGCTTCCTGGCTCCCAGAAAGTCAGCAGGAAATACACAATGTACCACTCACATTTAAGGTACAATTTCTGTGAAATTATTGTTTACTTTGATATTTTAAACACATCCAGGTTCTGATTTCACTGATGAGAAAGAAATCTTCATTTATATTGTCCATGGCAGTTTGGAGCAGAATCTCCTAGAATTTTCCTAGAATGTATTTACATAGTCTAAGTAAAAGAGTTTTGGGAAGAAAAACCAAACCCAACCAACCACCAATAACTTTTCACAGAATGATTCCTGAATTTTCATATCAGATTTCATTTTGTATTAACTCCTGGCTTCTCATGCTTTTCTGGGTTTTTTTAAAGTTCCATTTTTTTTTCATTATTTGCCCCATTCACTATACACAGCCAAAAAATTCACTTTATCTGTATATTTATTAACTTCTTTGTAAACTTTTCCAAACAAAGTAACAACACCACTATGTACCTATAATACTTTCATGAATCTCCTTTATTAAAGACTCATCAAGATCTTTGATAGCTAAACACACACTGGTTTTGTAATATTACGTAGGGTGCATACTTTTCATAGGTTCCTGCTGCAAATATTTTCACTAATTTGCATGATTTTTCTGTTGAACCACCCAGTACACCGGGTTCACTGTTATCTTGAATCACCCCAATGTGCCACAAATCAAACCAGAATTTGATCCACCATCTCCATTTGAAAGACAACCATTTTACATATGCATTTGTTACATCTGGGTTTTGTTTTTTTTCAATACTGAATATTTGGCCAAGCAATAAACTGTGAGACTGAAGCTTTCAGAAATACCAGTTTAATGAGCTAAGCTACTACAAAATGTCATCAATTTACTGCAGTTCCAGGCTCTGTCCCACAAAAATTATGGTTCTTTTTAAAAATAGGCACTGTGCACACTGCATACTGCCATTAAGAAATACCAGTAATAATCACAGATTTAGAAAAAATTGCTGAATACCGTGTTACCCATCAGAGAATTACAAAGTGCACTGACATGAGCAGTTAGCTACATTCCTTTTCCTATGCCAGTGTAACCTCATTAAACCTGATATTTCTCTCACATTTGTCTTCAGCACATTGTTCTGATCACAGCTTCATCACTCTTCAAGCTACTTAAAAAAGCATTACACATCTAAAACCAGAGTGCAGTCATTACACTACCGCTTCAACAGCTACTCATGTATAATTCAACAATTTTTGCTCTGAATTAGCTTCTTATTCATAGGATCTGGTCTAAGTGTTCTTTTTTCTTAAAACACAAAGAGCTGGGCTGTGCTTAGAAAGGAAAGGTCCACTATAGCTAAATACTAACAAAAACCTTTAAAATGCTATTTTAGCATGTTAAGTGCACTTACCCCACTGCATTCATCCTGCTCATTTGCAGGACATACAAAGGTTACACTCAGAGTGGAGACAAACCTGAAGCGATTGCAAAGCTAAAAGCAGAACATAAAATTTCCCAAGTTTTGCTCTAATTACCAATGAACTCCCCCCAACAAAATGTCTTGTGCTAAAACATGGCATAAAACCACCTCCCCTTCATACATTTTTACAGTTAGATCTGAAGTTATTAGCAAATCATTTCAACACTGTTATAAAAAAAATATTTCCTTAATACTCACACCTATTTTTGAAAGTAACTGAAAATTAATACAAGTTCCAGTACAGGGTTCTGTTACCACTTGCATTTTGTTTATTCCTAAATTCAAAATTAGTTATGTCTGTAGTGGATTTATCACCAAAATCCCTCTGGAATTTTAAGGATGCATTTGGTTCTACTTCTACATCCAATTAAAAAAAATATTTAGCAGCTTTGATAAGGATGGAAGACTGGAAATCCAGTCATAATCCTCCCAAGTTTACAACACTGTGAAAGACAAACCAGATATTATTTCAAGGGTGAAATTATACATGAATGAACAGCTAAATCCCAGTGTACAGAAAAAGTAGATGAACTGGATGAGGGGCTATGTGTATGCTCTGAATGTACTTTGACTGGCTTTTATTGGCTTCTAATCATCAACATGAACTTCAGGAGAGGAGATACTAGCATTTCCTTTGCTATAATTGACATATAAAATAACACCTCCACTCTCTGAAAACTTGGAACTGATGGGCAAATGCTGAAGGCCATAGCAGAGCAGGATGAGCAGTAAGTATTGCAGCAGAGGCTGAGGTTTCTTGGGCTAAAAATATTAGTTCCCAACACAAGGAGCAGTGTCAGCAAGCCAAAGCTCTCAGTCTACACAAAGTGAATTCACTTTCACTGACACAACTTGCTTTTATTAACATAGGCTAATGTTTGCCTGCTTGGGGGATTTTTCAGAAGATGAGTAAAATTATCACTGGCATGTGAGAAAAATACTAGGTGTTACCTGCTGTGGGATAATAAAAAAACTGTGCAGCACAATATCTTCAGTTCTGAACACAGTACAGACACAGGCATGTCAAAAGAGGTATTTTATGAGATAAAATAGAGCCTCAAGGCTATGCCATAACCATGATTTAAGTATTAGCTCGAATAATGATCCCTTTCAGGTTTTCTTTTAAACTAGCAAAAGAATCTTTACTCTTCAGCAAGATGTACTTCAAAATAAAATTTGGCATTTGTATTACCACACTGGAATGTCATTACTTTTTACATTAAACTGGGAAACATTTGCTTTCGGTTCATTTATTTTGCCAATAATTTTTACACTGAGTTAATTTTACCTTTGACACACACCATCTTTTCTCAAATATAAGAACAGCCTTTAGCTCAGGGCCAGCTCTAAAGCCTGTATAACCTAGAGCTTCCCTTGCAGCCAGAAGAACTACAGAGAGATGTTGTAGATTCAGATCTCAAGAATTAAGCTGCAATACGCAAAGGATTTGACTAAGGTAGGCTCAAGTCCTGCAAAATCCCTACAGATAAGCCCCAATACATTGACCTCAATAATTAACCTTATTAGTCATTGCTATCTTTAAAGAGACTTGTCAAGGATATAGACTACTTTCTCACTGAAGCAACAGTGGAGAAACTGTTGGACATGCACAAGACAGGAATACAGTACAGCCCAGGCAGGACAGTGTTTCAGTGGCCTTATTCAAGAACTGCAATTTATTGGAAAATTATTTCATTTCATTAGTCATTCAACACCAAATAAAAAGTAACTGAATGTAGTTCAACAGCCTCTCTTTTTCTGTGAGTGCACACACACACACATATATATATATAAATTTAAAGTAAAGTAGCTCATTACTTCTTGCACCCAGCTCAAATTGTAAATCTATGAGTGGCAATATAATTTCTACTTACCCTTTTGTCATTACCGATAGTGTATTTTTTTAAGCTACCTAGTCATAGACAAAGTCATTGCAGAAAATTTTTCAAACACCTCCCATTTGTCAGCCAAATGGGACAAAGTAACACTGAAGTAACACTTGAAAAACCTCTTTAAGGGTGTTTATCTCAGTTTTGTTGAATTATTTTCAAAATGTCCCCTTAACCTCTAATTTGTATAGTTTAAACCTCACTCCGAGTCTGGACAGAAGCAGCTGCAATTTAAGGCTGCTTCTCCAAACAAGATTAATTTCAGATAATTTAAAAAAGCACACTCTTTTAAGATGATTCTCTTCTTTTTACCACTGCAGGAAAACACCATCATCTTTCCTTCAGAACTTTCTTCCTCCTCTGCAATTTGAACACTCTCCTCTGAAAAAGACTCCATTTACAAATTTTTTGACTCCAAGGCTGCACATGCCCAGACACGACCAAGTCACACACATTTTCCAACCTCAGAAAAAAATTCAAGAAATTACTTTTAGACAATTTTCAGGTTTTCAAATAAACTATATAAAAAACAAGATAGAGAATTGACAGCAAAATAATGAATTTAACATCTGACATGCAGCTGCATGCAGCTAACCTTTGTGTTTCCCTTTTTTCTCCTTTCTGGTGCTGCTACTCTGACAGCTCGCAGCTGCTGCCTTGGTTTTTTTAGTTGGTTTCGGAGCTTGGGCGTCCACTACCACCTTTACATCTTCCTGTTCAGCCTCCTGCACTGCTTCAGAGATTCAGGGTACCCCACCAAAAAAGAAAATAAACAGAGAGAGAAGAGAGAAACAGAGAGAGAGACGAGAGAATGAATTGAGAACTTTGCAAAGGCATAAAAGAGAAAGCAAACACAGCAGAGTTTGGTATTTCAGACAACCCTTGCAGTGAGGAGAGCCAAATAAACCAGAATTTGCAAAGCTACAGTAAAAATCTGAAAGTGTTAGGTTAGCTGAGATATATTCCCTTACATTCTTCTTCCTCACAATAATATATCAACTCCTAACTTCCAGTCCAAAAGTGACATCAGAATATTGTTGTGTTACTGAGCTATTGTAGGAAGCATTTTTCCTCACAGTATAGCTCTGCCAGAGTGATCATCAACAGTGGCAGCATGAAGGCAGAAAAATTTTATTTTGACTTTGTAGCATCCATGCTTAAAGCTACATCCTAACTCTCTAAACAGGGAATGATCTGAAGGTTACTTTCAAAGCACATCTTGCACAGTCGTGTAACACAGCATGATGAGTAAATTGGCCATGCATTTTAGGGTGAAATTATACCCAAGGTGAATTTAAAAACTCTTCCTACTTTGTATCATACACAAATTAATTAACTCCTTGGAAGGACTCTCTACAAAATATGCACAGCATAAACTGTGAATGTCACCATAATTAACACAGTGTTACTTGTTTTCAAAGTAAAAAGAGGCTTTATCATTTTCCTAAAAGCACGACACGCTTTGAGGTCAATATTTGAGTCTCTGAAAGCAACACACACCATAACTCTTTCCTCTGGCTAGACCAAACCTCAAAGTCAGATAAATACCACAATTGCCTTCCTGAAATGCATAAAGAAACTATCAAACTTCAGACCCCAAACTATAGGTGGGCACCAAGAGATTTTGGGGTTGGCTGCTGGTCACTGGTAAGTGCCAAGCCCAACTGGCTTCATGTGGTGGCTGTGGTTTCTCTCCCTGGCATAGGGGCCTCCCACCCTTTCCTTTTCCCAAAATCTTAGTAATTTCTTTAAAAGGATAAAAAAAAGTCCACTAAGGGCCATTATGGGAAAGAACTGGTTGCCCTAAAATTACTTTTAAAATATCCAGACAAACTTCTTAAACTCCCAAAAGTCTAAATGATTCTCAATGACGTGTGGACTGACACTATTCTCTCTCTGAAGGGGAAACTTCTCCCTAAGCTTCTGGTCTGTGAAGCAACTTTCCTCTTCAGCAAATCCTTCAAGCACACGAATAGAAATAGAAATAGAAATGCCAGGGAGAATCTCAGAGGAGAAAGATGAAACAGATTTAGTCATGTCTGTGTAGACTGCAGCTCCCAAACCCGCTGCTAACCCTCCCCAGCACAGCAATCTGTTATGAGCAGCTTTGCATTCACAACACAGCAGGCACCTGAGGCACTCAAACACACACTCCTTTTCTCATTGTGCAGAGGAAGGGTTCCCTTCCACAGAGAATATACATTAAATTATTACAGGAGAGACTTGAAATCTAAAGAAACAGCTTGTCACCACCCAGTTCTTCATGTCTGCCTTTGTCAAACACTAATCACAGGACTGCAATCCCTCTGCTGAGTGGAAAGGAGCACTGGAAATGAGTAGGACAAAATCAAAGGAGCGAGTGCACAGGGAAGATGGCACATAAAAGACACAGGTCCTACCTCCTGGGCATGGCAGCCTCAGACTATGCAGAGAACCAGAGTCAGCTCCCCACAGTCTTTAAATGGGGTGATTTGCCAACCCAGCACCTATGCTATATTTGTACCTCAGTCTCTATTTAAAAACTAGGCTGCGTTCTTTTAATTGTTTTGAAGATGGTAATCCATGTTATAATTAAATTCAGTACTTTACAAATAACCCATAATAAATGGCCAGGCAGTTCTCTAAATCATTTTAAATCTGGCTGTATTCATTCACTCAGAAGCACTATTTATTTGGTCCAAAGCAATGATCAATCAGCAAAGGATGAAACTTTCTGACATTATTAATTGCAAAGTTCAAGACTTATCTTCTCTATCTTGTCAGCCATTCTTTCATCTTACAAGTAAAGCCTTAATGTTTTTTGAGTTACTTTTGCCTCAAAACTTCGAGCAAGAGGTATCTGATTATAAGCTCAGTGAGGGAGCTCCAAAGGACAGAGAAGAGAATATTTCCATTGCTTTACTCTGTGAGGCAGAGAACAGGATTTCAGCCCAGTAGCCATTCTGAGACCTTGGCTGCTGTCTGTGGTAAATGGGCCTTTCAGACACAAGAGATGGAGACTGCAAAATAAGATTCAAATCATGAAGGCAATGATACTGTGCCTGGGTTCACGAAAGGAATTGGCACAGAATGTCCTGATTCTAAAGGACACATTTCTGAGTATTACCATTACATTTAAAGTACTACCTCTATAATAAATCCAAATTTAATCCCAACGTGCCATCTCCACCACAAAACCATCTCATTCTTAGCTTTTAGCTATTTTGCAAATAGCAGACCTCAGCTAAGGCTCACCCACTCACTCATGTTTTCTCTGGTGCAGTCTGCAGATACCACAGAAAGTTTGCTTTCTGTACAAATTCAGTTCAGGGCATATCCTTGCATTTAGGCAAGCTCCTGCCAACAGGCCAGCCAGGATTTGGATGCTTGCAGCCTGCAAACCCAAAGGGACAGGTCTGTGAGCCTCCCCTGCTCAGTTGGTCCAGCAGGCTTGGATGTGGAGCAAAGTAAAAAATCCTGTTTTCTGTTTCCAGTGCTTTCTTCTGCCCTGGAGAGTTGGAAGGAGGACCATTTCTAAGCCCTGTGTACTCACTCTGCAGCTGGTCATTAGCATGTGCAGCTTTCAACTTCTCCAACCAGCATTCTTTCCAGGCTGCCTTTGTGGAGATGAAGCAAGTCAGAGAGGCAGTGTTTATCCCCAGCCACGTTGTCAGGGGATCAAATGTCTTTCCCTCAGCCCTCTGCTGCATCTTTGAATCATTATCTAACAGACTGACAAGAATTTCCATTCTCAGCAGGATGGAAACCTTCAGGTTAACTCTAGCCTACATTCTCCACAGGCTCTAGATAGCCCATAAAACAATTTACCGTTCCCTGCAAAAAAGCCTGAATAAGGAAAATGAGATAAACTGGCTCCCTAAATAATATTCATTGATACAACAATATGATTACATCCTTTGCTGGACATCAAAAAGCTAAAAACAGTGATAGGCAGCACCAGAGGACAAGTAAATTAAGAACTTTAAATGCAGCTATATGGGGATGAAATTTCAAAGACTGTCACTCAAAAATGCATTGATTTCAGTACAGCTATCCATTTAGGCAGCTTTAAAAATCCCTACTGACATTATCTTAAACAGTAGGAGACTAGATTTGAAAATCTATCCTGATACCTCATATGCCCACCCTCGATTATTAACATCATCACTTAAAAAACCCAGAGATTTTCCCTTTCCATAAGAATTATTTGTTTGCACTAGATTGGATTCAGACAAGAAAAAAAATGGAGGAGCAAGTACTGTAGTGAGTCAGCATTCCAAAGAGAAAAATCCACTGGACTCTCAGACCTGGTATTTCACTCTAGTTTGAACTTAATAAATTGTAAAAAAATGGTTTTGAGATAAATGCCAAGCATACAAATAAAACAACTACATGACTTTAATTTCAGTATTATTCATCCATGTTCATTAAATCAAGTACTGACTACTATTCAACAGAATATCCAAAAAAGTATTTTTCGGGAGACAGAAGGGAACAGAGATTGCAATATTAATCCAGGATCTGAGATGAAAAGAAAGAGGAACAAACAGCAAACAGTCTGTTAACACAATACAGGTGAGTATGGAAGGGCTTTGTCAAGGCAGACAAGGGCAGTGTCCCAACTTCGCCCTGCACCACCAATGGCCTAATTCAGAAAAGGGGAAAAAAGTAACTTCTCCATGAGCCAGTTCTGTGGTGGACAACACTCCAGGTAACAGGGATACAGCCACAATGCACAGCCAGATAAAAGGATGCACTTTGTAAGCATGTGTGTAAACTATGATGCAGATAACTCAAGTTCTTTTTCAAGTCTGTAAATTACCCTCATATATTTATATGAGTGAACATAAAAGATGAAAATACATGAAAATGTAAAACATGTCTTTCCATCTGGCCTTCATGATGAGAAGTTCACACAGGAAATAAGTTTCAAAGTAGCATGAATGAAAATGCAGATTTCTTTTTGCCATTTGTATGACCATATTTCTTGATGTGAGTGCTTGTACACTCCTATGATCTTAGAGAAGGAAAAAAAAAAAAAAAACCTATGAATCATACCTTACCAATCTCTAGCACATAAAAATGCCATGTGTTAAAAAAAAAGGGTACTTTTGATCAGTACATTATGCAAAGAATGAAGTAAATGAAAAATCACAAAAAGAAAAAACAATTCTAAAATTGTGCAGTCTGTCTGGAAAACACTTTAAGTAGGAAGAGGCTGAAACAGACAATGAGGTATGTGAGGCAAGTATAAGGCAAATATTCATTCTATTGACCAACATCCTCTCAACAATAAAAGTGAAACCCAGAAAGAGTACCATGCAAAGGAAGATCAACTACAGTTCAGTCAGGGTGTACCTTAACAACTCAGTGTGAATTGGATGTCTTTTTCTTACTGTTGCCTGAGAAGATCTTGTGTTTCACTGTAAGAATGGCTTATTGCTTTTCTTTGTGAGATCTAGCCTTAGTCACTCTAGCTGCTTATTTGGGCTGTTGTTCATTCTTAGTTTATTTAATCAACTTAGATTCTGAACTGATCTAGTATTTCTACAATCATTTAAAAGACACTGGAGTCTATCAGAAATATTCTGAAGATGGGCAAACCCAGGATATTTTACAGTGCAAATAAATATTTCTATTAATTTTACATAGACCACACAAATAGTTAAATACAAGGATCTGAAGAAGGACAAGGATTTTGGCATGTTAGCTACTGGTTAATCACATGCAAAGATTTGATTCCTGCCTCAAAATGCTTACAATCAAAGGCATTACTCCTTCAGCTAGTAACTTACAGTCAGATTCCAGATTCCCAAAACCTTATTGCCAATAAATTCCCTAAGGCTCCTTGCAGTTTATGCCTCTAACAGTGATGTGATGACCAGGCTGATGTTGCAAACCTGAAAATACTCAGAAGTGAAATGGGATGGGTTTTTTAGTGCTCCAAAAACAGGAACCAATGTACTTGGGAACTTGGTGCTGCCTAAGGATATTATTAAAAGCTCATTGGTCTGAGTTCCTCAGAGAGAACAACAGAAGGAATTAAATAAAAGATTCTTCTAAACCCCCACATACCTGCTTCCCAATCCTGGGAAGAAGGAAGGTAAAGGAAGCACGTGGAGAGTTGATAGCAAGGAACTAGACTTTGGGAAAGCAGACAACTAATAAGGAAAGCTAAAATGATCTATGAAAAACCTATGCCAGGAAGATGAAAGACAGTGATAAATTACATAATTACTTTGTGATACTGGAGCCTTGAGGGCACAACTAGGCTTTAATTGCCCTGAGAGCCTCCCTGGGGGATTCTACCCACACCCTGTCCATGGGCTTTGTTCCAGCTGAGCCCAGGGCTGTGCTGGAGGTGCTGCTTCCCAGCCGGTCTGCTGGGAGCATTCTGGCACTGCAGGCAGCTCATCTCCCCAACAGAGATATGTGCACTGCAGCATCTCTTTTCCACCCTGACTGGTGCCTTGCAGGGCCCTGGCCCTGGTTCATCCCTTGCCATGTCTGGGACTGCAGGGAATGCTGTTGGTAGCTCTGCCTGCCCTGTTTGCAGCCTTTGGGATGGGACTCTGCCTGCCAGGGCATTTCCTCTGCTGGGGGCAGCCTCACCTCCTGGCTCCTGAGATACTGCCCAGAACAGAAAACAGCTAAATATCAAGCAGTAGCTGAAAGTAAATACACTACAAGTGGGACTTTAAAGGAAAGAGAAGGAAGTTTCTCAAACCATTTCCTCTAAACTTTCCTCTCAAATAGTTCAATACCAAGAACCACCAAAAGACCTGTGGAACACTTGCCCTCTGCTCCTTGCTGCTGGGTTAATTTGTTTATTTTGGAAGTGCACAAAAAGACCTGTGGAACACTTGCTACCCACTGCCCTCTGCTCCTTGCTGCTGGGTTAATTTGTTTATTTTGGAAGTGCACTGGTGCAGTAAGGACTGCTGACAAATGAAACAGATGCTTTAAAGATTAAGGTGAAGAGACTGCAGCTGAAATAAAGATTTCAGAATATCTGCTTATTGGAAGTTAAGTATTTTGCTCACATGATGTTTGGAGTGCTGCCTGATCTCCCAGTATTAACAGCCCTTTGCAAAGAACATTCCTTGCTCTCTTCAAAAAAATAAACTAATACCTACTCATTCCAAGGTCAGTGGAAAACAGGGATGGAGAGACACTCTGATGAGCGGCAAATATATGATTTTTTAAATTAATAGTTAACTGATGTCATCTTTTAAAACTGACAGCTAAGGATACTCATCAGAAAACTCTATCTCATCATTCATGGTAAATAGCAGAATGACACATCAAATTTAACAATCCAAAGCTATGAATTGTCATCAGAGGTCTGTTTAACACACCACACAGCCATTACACCTAGATGTGCTGCCAAATGTCAGAGGAGAAAAGTAAAAAAGTCATTCTGCCTTTTAACACATGGTTAATCTAAATCGCTAAATTGGAAGTTGCAATGAAAATTACTCTGAGAGTATCTAATTGAAAACATTTTTAATTTCAAGTCTTATATAAAAACACCACAGCTGCAAAGCATGGCAATATTAATGAAAGCATATCTGGCACTCATTCAAATCTCTGCCTTCCTTCAGTGCTGTGAAAAGAAAAATCACTCCCCAGTGGAAATTCACCATTTTCACAGAAGTAAAATCTCTGTAAAAATGGGCTTTCAGCATTTGCATTAAATGTAATTAAATAATGTAATTAAATTGTTGCAGTAATTAGTGTATCTCTGCATGCTATTTGGCTCCAGGAATGCTCAGTATTTGCAATCCAGATTGAAAAGAACTGTATTTGTAGCAGAATTTTGCAATGTCAAATCAGGCTAAAGTGTTTGTTCAGGTTTTCAAGAAACTTCACAAAATAAGTTGAGTAGAAATACAAGAAAACAAGCAAGCAGATGTAACTGTGACAGCAAGTAAAATTTTAAGGAAAGTAAACAAACATGTAGCATTATGTCCTTATGAAGGACACTGAATTGAAAATAAACCAGAACACATGAGGAGAATACAGTGTAAGTGATCTCTCCTACAAAGAAGGATTACATTCCTTCTGGTAAATGAATGCCTTTGTTGTCTTTTATGTAGAATTTAAATTTAATAGCTATATAAAAAGTTGCTATTGGTTCTTCCCTGGCTGTTTACAATGATGAAATAGCAATTGAGCTGCATTTGGTACTGAGAGTGAGAGAGGCTTTATTGTAAATAGTACAAACTAGAGCCATGGAACACCGTCATGGGAATCAGTGAAAGGATACCTGTTCCTTGAAATGGCAGGCAGATAAATGTAGGGCCTAACTCTGCCTACCTGACCTACAGGTGCTGAAGACTGTGTTACCACTGGCTGGGACTCCAGCTCAAACGAGCCCCTTACAGGCCTGAGTGCCAAGGAATTTTTATCTTGTGTTGGTCTTTTCAGCTTAATTCATCTCAGTTCCTGCAAGTAACTTTTGTTGTTATTAGTTAATTAGGCATTATGCCAACAACAAAAGGGCTTAAAAAAGATACACTACGTGCAAGTCATTTACAAGGTACAGTAGCTGAAGACTTTTATCTGTAGGTGAAACATGGGACAAATGAGAAGAAATGTTCTGTGTGGAGACTCATGCATGGTGGATTCTGCAGAGCCACTCCCTCACTGGAGCAGCACACATCTCCTTAAAAGTCTCATGGTGCCCAGAGGAATTGCTAGCAACCCTTGGCAGGGAACATAAACACCATTTTGTCCTACCAATGTGTCATTTCTCTGCCTTGAAGTCATCTAAGAAAAAAAATTATGGCATTTCTGGCAATACACAATTAGCTCAACTAGCAAAATACAGTGTTCTACTCTATCCACCCCCAAGTAGCTCACCAGGCTGACGCTCTATTCCAGAACAAGAATAACTGATTTTCTACTCCAAGCTCTGATAATTATTCTGGAATTAAATGAGTTTTTGCTGCAGAGTAGAGTTGCCCATGAGGGAACCATTGCAGCACAGATAATGGCATCAGAATAAGCAGTGGCAGTGTATGAAGGAGAATTTCCCAGCACAGATAATGGCATCAGAATAAGCAGTGGCAGTGTATGAAGGAGAATTTCCCAGCACAGATAATGGCATCAGAATAAGCAGTGGCAGTGTATGAGGGAGAATTTCCCAGCACAGAAAGCCCAGCATCTGAGAATTGCTGAGATGCTATCTCTGACCTACTTTGCTCAAAGTACCATAGAGATATCTCCACACAGGCATCCAATTATTTGTTGAAATCAACAAGTACTTTTGTCCTACACAGAATCGGCACAAGCTAAAAGAGAGAGTAGAGCAGGATGATAGGTGGAAAGAAGTGTTCTTTCTGTAGCATTTGCTAGCACAGGAATTGATTTCACAAACATGCTCATCCAAGCAGTGTAGTTCATTCAGTAGAGCATCAAGTCCTATCAAAGAGCCATTCTCAATTTGGAATCAGCATGCCCATAACAGCAACAAATGAACGGAAAAGAGCAGAATAGTTCTTTAGAAACAGCCCAGCTGTCCCATGCATCCGATACTGCCACATACAAATGTTTTCATTGAAGGGGAAAAAAAAAGCCAGCCCTGAAGCTCAATGCCACAGTTAAAAATGGTCATCAAATCCCAAAATGTACCCTGCAAACTGGGGAACTGAAGACATTAAGCACATTCCCAGAGAAGGCCACACCAAAAAAGGACACTTGGAGAGTTCTTGTAATATTTTCAAAAGCAACATGCCTAACAAAGGATTTTACAAGGCAATAAAACACCCTGCTAGGTAATTAAATTCTTCTAAGCTGGCTCTTGCAAACGGCATGGTTTATTACAAGGAGAGCTGTCCCAAGGGATTAACAAATGTCGTGTTGAATATGAGAAACATTATATTTCTTTGCTTCTCTGAAACCTTGTGAAACATTAAAAAGGTTTGAGAGACAAATTTAGAACAAACTGATTTAGGGAGAATAAATCCTAAGTATTCCAGTGAATGGTGTGGTATAATATGACAGGAAGGGTCACTTTTACCTTAAGAGCACAGTTAATCTCACTTACACTGAGGAAGTCCACTCTGGTGCAAATTGATGTACAGTTTAGCTCAGTTAGTGCATATATGAAATTGTTACCAATTATGTGATGATAATGTCTTTTTCTCGGATTTGTAAAAATTAAAACCTTGATCAACTGACAATACAGCGGGTTTAGTAAACAGCACCATCTCTCTGCTATAAGATATTATTTCTTAGAACAGCTCTGCACCTTTCATAAACTCTTGAGTGTGTGAGGAAAAAGAGAAAATTTCTATTTTGTCTGATTAAAAAATAAACAAACTAAATGTTTGTGCTAAATCAAATTTTTTTTTGGTTTAGACTAGAAAGCAATTCAGTTTAATCTTAAAAAATTACATCCCAGACCCTGAGAAACAGACAGCAAGGAGAAATATCACTATTTTTTTTAAAATAATTAAAATAATACTAGGTTGAAAAAATAATTCTCCATCTGAAACCACTTATGGTATCCTATTTGCTTGCAGAAACAAGATTAAAAAGGCTCATTATTACCAAAACCTCAGCATCTAAATAATGCAATTTCCAGATTCTAACAGTAAATTCTGTAGTTGTAATCAGCTAAAAATTTCCACTAATAGCTAACCAGGAGGAAAGACTCTGAAACCTGCTTTTCTCAGAGCAGAATTTGTTAGTCCACTAAATACCCACCTTATTCTTGTGGAAAAATAAGACCACCAAGTGAAAACAAAACAACAGGGAGACAAAATTCCAACATGTGGAGTAAAACTGACAGAAATTTTAACTAAATGCTGGGTCAAGTTATTGTTTGTATAAGAGTAGGATACTGGTTGTTTTGGGTTTTTTTTAAGAGTTAGATTCACAAAGGCATCTTAAAATTTAATATGTAAACCACAAAACCTAAGTACTCTGCCACTTAACACCATTCTCAACCAGAAAGCTGCCAACTGCATTCCCAATCAATATCACGAGATATTGATTCAGTTCCTGTTCCACAAACTCATCAATAGTCAGGGAAGGAAGCCTTTTGCTATTGAAGCTTATGAATCCCTCATTAATTACATTCAACCTAATGATTATTAATTAGGAAACCCTGAGGAAAAGTACACACATACCATTTTAGAGGGCCAAAAAGCATGGGTGATATGAGGACAGAACTAAATAATGGCTGGTTTCCTTAGGATTGATTTCTGATTATTAAGGTCTTTTAAAAGAAATGGCATTATAATTTTTTTCCCCTGTGGGTGTGACACATGAAGTGACTCTAACCCTACTGGATCCTGTAATCTTTAATGAAAAAGTGGTGACATTTTACAAGTTTGAAATGTTCTTCTCTACCTGTTTTAATGGACTTTGCAGAAACACAGAGTCTTTGAAATTACTACATTCAGTCATAGCTGAACTTAGTTAATAGGTTTCAAATTTATCATTACCTCTGTCAGGTTTAAGCAAAATTACACGCAGAGGAACATTCAGAGTAGAACCCATCAGCTTTACTTAGTATGAACCAAGGCTGAAGACACTTAAATAGCCATGGCAGAAGGGACAAGCTGTCTCTCTCAGTTCAGCACTGAAATGGCAGTTAGGTACCTTGCTCCCTCCTGTTAGGCTACAATTGCAAATTCTGATGGTTTTATCCCCAAACACAAGTGAAGGATGTCAATGATTCACTAAAACATGCAAAACAAGAGCCTTTGTCCTCCTGAGCATAAAATGAGCGCCACACCAGGACTGCCAGCAGATACAGCTGCAGGAGGTGACATTCTGTACCATGATATATGGTGCTGCTGTTGCTGTTGAGATAGGATTCAACCAGCGGGGCCTGCTCCTCCGAATGTTTCGTCCTGCGCGTCCTTGCCCGGCTGTCCACGTTGGACTGAACCATCAGTGGCTCCTGGCGCTTCTTTTTCTGCTTCTGTTCCAGCAGTGCTCTCTGGAGAAAAGACAGAGAAAAGCATCTGTTTCTGCACTCCAAACAGCAGCAACCTAGGATGGAAAACAATGGTCAGCTTTACCCCTTCCCCGGCTCTACAGCGGCAGCAGTTGGCAGGCGGGAGATTGGGACGTCGGGTTACAGGAAACCTTTCCAAAAAACCACCACAACCAGCCCCACTGCTGAAACACCTTCTGCTGAAAACAGCAAATAATTAAAATACATCTTTCTGAACAGCCCACCAGCTGTCAGAGCTTGCTTGGAAATAACCCTTGGGAAAACAACAGTGTGAGAATACTGGCTGTGAAGCAATGGGAGGGTAAGCAAGGGCACGAGGCAGAGATGCCAATTTCAGTTTCTGTAAATTAAAAGCAGGTAATTGCAAACTAGAATCGAGTGATAATACTGGGCACAAGCCTAATTTAACAGCTATAATAGATGAACTTTAATTAAACACTTAAGTCTCTCAGCTAGGCCTGCTGAAAACCAAAACCTTTGGCATCCAGTAGCACCATAGGGACCTTATTACAGCCCTCTTCCACAACCTCAGAGAACTGAACTGTTAATTTTACTTATCTATTACCTTACCTTTTGCTTGCTTCTGTACAGTGATATTTTAGCTTTTAGGAAGGAGAGGCAATAAAACTGAGGAATAAAAATGGAGAGTGAACTCTTTCAGCTCCCTAAGTTGTGTTAACATCTCAACATGACTCCACCATAATCAGAATTAAGTACAGGATTATGGCATAAATAGTACTTGAATTTGAAAATCAGATGCTGGTAGACATGCAAGCTGATGAAATAGTGGCAATAGAAAAGGACAGAATTAAACTCACAAGTTTAACTTGTTCCTGAACCTGAATTTGTCATAAAAATGACAATGTTTTTGAGAAGGGGACCACAGAAATCAAAGTAAAATCAGAAACCTCAACTCCCATTAAAACTGGATGACACAATTGCCTCAGATTTCATGTTCTGACTCCCTTGTACAAGTCATGTAGGAATGCAGTCAGAAAATAGGCAATATAGCACACAGTGCCACTAGGTTACGGCCACAAGAGCTAAATCCACTGAATAAAAACTTTGTGGTTAACCTCTTCTGGCTGGTGTGACTGCTCCATCAGTGGGGTAACAAATACATTGTACAATGGCTTAAAACAAGTCCAAGGCAGTGGGAATCACTCAAACCACAGTCAGAAGACAAATTTTCATGGAAATTAGACTTGTGAGTTAACTTCAGCCTCCACAGATCTCTCTTCTGCATCCCCCAATCAGAGGATGCAATTTTCTATCAATTATCAGTGCTTTCCTTACTCCAGGATTCAGACTTTAGGGAGCAAGAAGGTCCTCCTCCAAAATCTTACCTGTCTGTCAAGCTTCTGCTGACGCAGGCTGCTCCCCTCATCATCCAGAACACTGCAAATACAAAGAGTACATAATTGGAACAAATTTATCACTCAGAACAACACCTAACAACATCACTGGAGGAAACTCTCACAGGAGTTATCCATACAAAACTCCCACTATGTTCCATGGAAGTGTGCCTGCCCTAACTGAAAAAACTTGGCTTCAGAGGATTTGAATGCAGTCCATAAAAAAATTGCAAAACTCCGGCTCACACAAACTTCAACAAAAATATATAATCAGACAGCTCAAAAAGAAATGCAAAATCCACTGTCTACAGCTTGGTTTCTTTTCCACTCTCTTCTAATGTAAAACATCAATGCATAGAGCACTGAAATTGTGCATATAAAGCCTAGAAAAAGGGAGGAGTGTAAGTGAACTGCTTAGCAACTCAGCAGTATTTAAAATTATGGTAAGAAAATTAATCTTTTGCACACTGAAAACCATAATTTATTCCTGAATATTCCTGGATATTTATTCCTGAGAAGTCACACTTAGTGCCACACACTTCAATGTTTAGAGGTAGGAAAGATGAACAGCATTGCTCAGTGCCATATTTCTCTCTGCTAATTGTTCCTTGTTGGGAGATTAGCTCCTGTGCATTCAATCATTTTCATTAATTAGATATTAAAGACTGGCATTGAAATCAAAAATCTATTTTTGCAAAGTACTTTAGTACACTACTGACTAGGCTTTATTTTTCTGGAGAACAAAGGTCTCTATTGTAAGAACACTATAGTTAAACATTGAACATAGATAATTGAATCTTTTAAACAGCAATAGGTCATCTACAAGGAAAATAGTGCTATAGAAAAAAACAATAGCCTCTTACAAGGAAAATTCATTTTCTCCTACAATACACTTTTATAAAAAGTAAGCCCCTTCTCTTATATCACTCTTAACAATCAAAAAGAGAAAAAAAAATCCAGGACAAACAAACGTGGATTCTGACCTACATGCAAACCAAGAGTATTGTAATGGAAATTGCATAAAAAATGTGAATCTCATGTATTAATTCACAGCCTTTAGGAGACAGTAACATTGTAGTAGAATTAGACAGAACAGCTAATAAAGTCATCCAGAATGCTCCCTTTCCAATGCCAGCAATATCAAAGACCTATAATTAAGCATTTCTGGTGGAATCGGCCTTTTACAATTTTTCTTAAGTTATATGCTACAAAAGGCTGATGCTCCACAGATTGAAACTGTGCTGTTCAACTACCTCAGGTATGAAATTACCATCTCTTGTAGAACTAATGCATTACCCATAGTCCACAAAAAATATTAAAGAAAAAAAAACCCTCACACTCATAAAAATGTTCTGCTTTAGACCAAGCATTCTTCATTTTATAAATTACAGAAGTTATAAAAGGAAGACACACATTCCTCCATGGTATACAATATCAGGTTTGCAGAAGAGTGTTTCACTATGGCTGCAGCAGTATTAGCTGCACTGCCAGAAAGTAGAACTACCCTAATGGAGATTTTCAGCCAAATAATTGAGTAAAAGATGCCTAAGTGTAAAGTTTCAGGCTCAATGGCCTGAACAAATCCTCCTCATTTCAGACAATGCTTGAAAAAAAGCCAAAGCCATGCAATGATGCTAACAGAGACGCCAAGAACTGCAGAGGCAGCAATGCATATACCATCCCAGCATCCATGTCCTGGCAGGACACACTGCATGGAACAAGGGGGCAGGAAAATGTCCTGTGCCTGATGGGAAGGCACAACAAGGCAAATTCAGGTTCAGGAACAGCTCCTGTACATCTCTTAATGGCCAGCTGTAGCATGGTAAACATGGCAGTTTAAATAACACCAAACAGCAAACCCCAGTCACAGAATGGTGTGATTTGCATTCAGCATTCCGGTATCTAAAGCAGCTATCAGATACACCAGAGGACTGCCAAAAAAAAAAATAAAACTCCATCCAAAAACTATGGGTGTTGCAATGCTAAAACACCTCTCTGCATTGCCCTTCTTACTGCAAGACCTTTCTTTTAAAGCTTCTGAATATATGCAATCAAAGCTGAGACGGAAAGCACCATACCTTGAAAACATAATCAGCTGGAGCTTCCAGCTCCTTCCTTATCCACTTCATATTTTATAAAGTTCTGAGTAGTTTTCCACAACCTTTTTTAGGCATGCATAAATGACAAGCCTTGCATTTAACATTCAACAAATGAAACTGAACTTCAGCTTTCTTCACCAACACCAAGATTCAGTAGAATATGGTTGCTCTCTCCCTCCAGGATGCTGGACTGGTATGGGAATGCCTTGCCCCCATCACTCTTCTGAATCCTTCAGAGGATAATGTTAAAAAAGGCCTTATTACCACCAACTCTATTTTAACAGTTACTGAGTTCCAGTATCACTGGAAAGCTGCAGTTCTGCCCTTTCTTGATGTCTAATAACACTTATGCAACTCCAAATACAAAAGGGGTTCAATTTAGCCTATATATTCTGCTACAACAACAGAGCACTCCACTTTCAGACTGCACTTTGTCAGTGTTTTCTGCAGAACTGCTGGACCTTGGAGTTGCTGACCAGCAGCCAACATTTCACATTCCCCAATTTCCAATGAACAAAGTCTCCTGAAACTGGGTGACTTCCAAGATATGCCATTAAGGGAAGTCAGGGTTTAAATATATGCACACATAAATAAATAAGTAAATAAATAAATAAAATAAGCTCTGTTTCCATAGCAATTCCAGCAGGCCCTTGCTCTTGCTCCCTTGAAAAACATCTGCAGAGGACTCTGAGATGAAGTGTGTAAGTGCCACTGACCCTTTTTCTCACACTTCAGTGAGTTCTTGCAGAAAGATTTAGCAGATTATCTCACCACAGCACCTGGCATTCTGTCAGATGCTCCAGGGTCCAAGAGCTGAAATCCAGCTCTGGATTTCTGCCTTTTATTTCTTTGGAAAACACAAAAGTGTGTGAGCAGAAGCACAGCCTTTGCCCCTCCTGGTCTTTCAAAAGAGCCGGAATCAGTTGCTCATCCCTCTGGAAGGATTTGTGCTCATGGTGAGGACCCAGCCTGTCCTGCCCAGTTTTTTTTGTTGCACTCTGGTACAAATAACTGGGATGGTCAGAAACTAAATGCCCAGTACAGCAGAAAAACTGTGACTGAAAGATGGCAGGAAATAATCTCAGACAGAGAGAGAGAGAGGCTGTTAGAACAATTTTGCCTACATGTTTGATGTGATGCTAGAAAATCCCAGGAGCAGCATGAAACTCAGTCAGATTTAATAGAGAAATATAACTTTATAATTCATGAAAATTGAATTATTGAAGAGCATGCATACATATTAGCAATCTGCTCAGCACGCTGAAGTATCCTGAAGATCCAGTAAGATTAATTTTTACTCCTATTAGATCAAGGATCCTGCATCTGCCTGGCATCTTGGCTATGGCTCTGACCCACTTAAAACAAAAAGCAATTTTACACTATGCATAATATTGTAAACAGCCTTTCAGCTCTGCAGTAATAGTCTAGTCCAAATTCAGCTGACAAATCAGAGCTTGGATATATTTCCTAGCAGATTCAGGAAAAAAACATCCTTCTATACAGACCTTGAACAATCCACCCATCTAGAAGTTACTAGTGCTGGGTTTAAGAAGTCAAGCCTATACCTACCTATTGTAAAGATTCCTATCAGTTTCCTGGACCCAGGCCCACAGAGATTTAAGTAGTGTATTTAGATAGCATTATTTTCAAATTTCACTAATGGCTTTTGAGTCAAACATTCAACTCCTCTTTTTTCAAGGGAAAAACATTAAAATTAAAATCACATTTTAGTCCAAGTATTATTTTTTCATACCACCCTTTTAAGACACAAAATCTATTTTGCAGAAACAGTTTCAACATTGAATTCAATTTATAGTAAGCCAGGCTTACTAAAATACTGCATGTCATAACAAAGATGAAAACATGTGAAAGAATTTTAGTATTCTAAGTTTTTAATAATCTCTATTCCTTAAAAAACATTTAGCGAGAAACCCAAGACCAATCAGGTTTTAAGGATGGAACTTCATGATTACAGAAAGCTCCACACTTTACTGCTGAGATGAAGGCAGAAGATTCTGTAAGTCAACATCTTGCTACATTTTCACTGTAATTCCACATGGGGTGATTTCAGCTAAAGTAAAATCTGAAGATACTTAATTCAAACAACACTTCTCACAGCAAGTACTTTGCCTTTGCTCTTTGAAAATGCAAACTGCTTGTATTTCAAGCAGCCATTGCAAGAAAAAACAATTAAGAAGAAATGTTTCTAATTAGAATGTCCAAGATGCATGCAGTCACTGATTTTATTTAAGGGTTTTTTTAAAGAAAAAGTCTGCCAGAGTAAAATAGTTCTATTGCTTCTGCCTGACGAGCAAGGCAATGCTTTTGTTCCTTCCTCACACTGCTTTATTAAGGAACATTTTCCATGAAAACAACTTTTTTACCAGGACAAAGGTCCAAAATATCACCTAGCACATCTCTGCAGTCCAGCACCAGCTACATCAAAACATACAGCTGGTCAAACAAGCAGACTCATACCACCACTAAACTTAAACACATTTTAAGAAGCATCACCCTTGCATTTCCTCTTTTTGTTGCTTTATAATGTATTACTAACAGCAGCACCCAAAAATGCTGTGTGAAATCAGGAACCTTTGCACAAGCAAAATGAATATATGTAGGCTGAGAAAATTCCTGAAACAAACAGTTCACATTATAAAAGATGAAGAATTGGATAAGAAATTGTTCCTCCCATTTAGAACACTGAACCAGAAGCAAATGGAAACTTAGAGGGCGTATTTTCATCTTGAGTTTCTTCTGCCATATTGTGAGCTACAATTCAAAAACAATGGATGATCAAACCAGATAGAAGGAAAAAAAATACACCACACCAGACTAATCTTCAACATCACTCAAATCTTTTCCATGCACTCCTGCTGTGAAGAAAGCTGCTATGTTGCTGTGTCAAGAGAAACAGGTTATGGGATCCTTAAGAGCACAACAGACTCAAAAGAACAAGAATGGGTGTAACGTGCCATTTGAACATTACAGTCTCCAAAAACACAGGAAATAAAATTCCTGTAAAGAGATAGCACTTGGCTGACTGGATACCATCTGTCATATTCAACCAATTACACTTCTCTTAATCTCTGCAGTTCCATAAAATCCAACTGCTCTCAATAATGTTACTGTTAAGTCCTTAAGAACGAGCTTTCCTGCAGCACTGACGAAATGCTACTGTAAAAGCCCATTAACAGGGTTAGGGACCTGCAGGCTGAAGTCATGCTCTGGGGGGAATGGCACACATTTAGGTTCTTCAAACAAGTGAAATTCAACCAATTCCTAAGCAGTGAAGTTGGTAGAAATGCCAACACCTGCAAATCCCCACACAAAACAAGGTCTGCTGCCCCACAAATTGAGCACACCAGAAGCCACTTGGGAGAATATTATTGTATCAGGCACATAGGCTAATCAAAGACTTATAAATGAGACAAAGCACCCTGAAAGGGCTTTCCTCATGCTAGGAATCATCAAGGCTTTCTGACCCTAAAGCAGCTGCTCAGTCATCTATTTTAAACCTGCAGTCCTCTCTTTACAAAGAGAGAGTGACAAAATGAGTGACTGCTTTCCTGGGCCACCTAAGCCAGCAGAAGTCTGGATATTGAGGAGCAACCCAAGGACACTGAATATTATTTTGCCCTTCTACTGCAAAGATCAGCAACAGCAGTGCTTGGATTTCTCCCATGACATGTTCAGAAGGCAGAGAGGGCAACCACCTACCCTTACAGGCCACCTTTCAGTCACCACTGAACTGACCAGGAAAGTACAGACACGAGGAACTCCTGCAGAAATGGAAATTGCATTTCTTTAGGTGAAGCTTCAGAGGAATAAAGTATTTCACTGTGACTCTCACATAATAAATAAAAGCATGCCAGTCCAGGAGTACAACATCACCTCTTCTGCTTGTGCAGAAGACCCTTAAGAAGACTGAACATAATAAAGGAAAAGGATAAGGAAAAAAGGCAGAAACATGAAACAGATATTTGTAAGACAAGTATCAGCACCAAGCCAGCCATACAACAGAAGATGCAGAGGATCATACGCTGTGCTGATGATCCAAATGGCACTGAAAGTTATGCCTGCAGGGCAGATGGTTGATAGCAGACTGCATTTGCAGTTGCACAAATAATTACAGAACCAAACGCTTTATTTTCTTCTCAAATCCTGGATGGCAAACTAATTTAAAAATCAGCAAATTAATGAGACCTTCCTGAAAGGTTGTTGGTACTATTTGCTCCAGTAAGGTTTATCTAAATGTCCTTTGTACATTAAGATTTATGACACTCATTATGTCTGGCAACAGTTCTGCAGATTAACCGAGAGCAATGTAACAACAGAAACACATTCATATTTTTTTTCTTAATTCCATGTAAATAATTGTTAAGATTAACTCCAGCCAAATCCTCAGCATGTCCACACAATTGCCAGAGATCAGGTTGGGAAAGCTAAAGCCCTGATAGAATTAAATCTGGCCAGAGATGTCAAGGACAGCAACACAAGCTTCTGTAAGTACATTCCTGAGTAAAGGAAGACCAGGGAAAACATGTGCCCTCTCCAGAGGAAACAGGAGACCTGGTTACCTGGGACATGGAGAGGGCTGAGGTACTCCGTGACTTCTTTGACTCAGCCTTCACTAGTGAGTGCTCCAGCCACACAGCCTGGGTGCAGAAGGGAAAGGTGGGCACTGGGAGAATGAAGAACTGCTCTCCACAGGAGAAAGCCACGTTTGAGACCATCTCAGGCAGCTGGAGGTGTAGGAGTCCATGGCATCTGATGAGATGCATCTGCAGGTCCTGAGCGAACTGCCAGAAAGAGTAGCTAAACCACCACCCATCATAATTGAGAAGATGTGGCAGTCCAGGGAAGTTCCTATTGAACTCAGGCACATGGAAAATGAGGAGATGATTGGTGACAGCAAACATGGCAACAATAAAGGCAGATCATGCTTGAAATATCTGGTGGCCCGCTGTGACAGGGCTACAGCACTGGTAGATGAGGGAAGAGACACAGATGTCATCTACCTGAACTTTTGCAAAGCATTTGACACAGTCCTGCATAACATCCTTGTCCCTAAACTGCAGTGGCATGGATTTAACAGATGGAGCCCTCAGTGGATGAGGAACTGGCTTGATGGTCACACTCAAAGAGCCATGGTCAGTGGTCCAGTATCCAAGTGGAGACGAGCCTGGAGTGGCATTCCCAGGGGTCAGTAATGGGACTAGTGCAGCTGTTGCTGACATGGACAGTGGGATCAAGGACACCCTCAGTAAATCTGCCAACAACACCAAGCTGTGCGGTGTGGTGACACACTGGAGGGAAGGGATGCCATCCCGAGGGACCCTGCTAGGCTGGAGAGCAAGCTGTGTGAACCGCAGGAAGTTAAAAAAGGCCAAGTGCAAGGTCCGGCAGCTGGGCCAGGGCACAAACACATGCTGGGAGGAGAAGGGATTGAGCAGCCCTGAGGAGCAGGACTTGGGGTGATGGTTGATGGGAAGCTCAACAGGACCCAGCCATGTGAGCACTCATCCCAAAAAGCCAAACATGTCCTCGGCTGCATCAAAAGCAGTGTGGACAGAAGGGTGAGGGAAGGGATTCTCCCACTCTGTTCAGCACTCCTGAGACCCCACCTGTGCCCAGATCTGGGGCCCACAACATAAGAAGCATATGGACATGTGGGAGAAAGTCCAGATGAAGGCAAAAAAAGAGGATCAGAGAAATTAAGCACCCTCCTATAACGAAAGAGAGTTGGAATTGTTCAGCCTGGAATTGTGGAGAAGGTTCAGGAGAGACCTTGTTGTGGCATTCCAGTGCCTGAAGGGAGCTACAAGAACAATGGAGAGGGATGTTTTACAAGGGCATGTAGTACAGGACAAGAGGGAATGGCTTCAAACTGAGAGAGAGTCAATTTAGATTGGATATTAGGAAAAACATTTTTACTGTTTGGGTGGTGGGGCACTGGCGCAGGTTGCCCAGAGAAGCTGTGGATGCCCCATCTCTGGCAGTGCTCAAGGCCAGACTGGATGGAGCTTTGAGCAACCTGGTCTAGTGGAAAGTGTCCCTACCCATGGCAGGGGAGTTGGAACGAGATTATCTTTAAGGTCCCTTCTGACCCAAACCATTTGATGATTCCATAACAGCATTTTGGTCTGTTTTAATTAGAACAGTCCATCAAAATAGATCTCCAATTGTTACAACATTAGGGATATATGAAACCAACAGAAATTGTAGAAATTGAATTTTCTAAATGTTCTACTTAGAATATGGCTTTTGAAAAACCCATCAGAGTCAGGTAAAATATATTGTTAGATGTACTGTATTACAATTGTTAGATGAAGATGTATTACAGGATATATGAAAACAAACACTGACCATTCTTGAGCAAATAACCCAAGAGACTCTCAGTGCTGAAGGGAAAAACAGGAGCTCTGCAGATTCTTCAGATATGCTTTGAAGTAATGAGATCCAGCTTTGAGTAAAATCAGAACAAAACTGTAGTCACAGAAAAAAAGAAACTACAGTTTAGGATCTGAAATGCCTAGGCTGACAGCTTTCAGTGAGGATGATAAGCAGCCAGGAAAAGATCTAGTGAGATGAAAAGCAAAACTATTCCCTACAGCACATTGCATGTTTTAAATAACTGAACTACAGGGCTGCCACTACTGCCCTGGAAAGATCAGTTGAACTAATATTTGTACAGATTCATTCTCCGCAATTACACAGAACTGAACAAGATAGCATATGGCAGTATAATGCAGGTAATGAAAATATCACCTATTGGAAGAGCTGGGTTATTTCTCACCCTCGCTCAACACACACAAACTCTGAAAACAACGTAAGAGAAGGAATCTATGTCCCGAAAGAGACAGCTGAATTTAATAAACATGAATGATGAAGCAGTAAAACACAATAGCCTTTGGGTGATCTATGCTAAGATTGTATTTAAAGTAGTTTGACGAGAAGTACCTGAACAGGAGCAAATTAGGAAGGAAAAAAAAAACCCCGCTGTGACCTGGAGATACACTACCTGCAATGCAGATGGATCCAGATGACAAATGACATGACTTTCAGGAAATGCCTTTATCGAAAACACATCGCTGCCAGCACTGGAAAGATCCAGCCCTGGCAGCCGGGTTTCTCTCACAGTACCCAAACCCAGCCAATCTCAGCTGTTAAAACAGTAAAATATATGCACAAACCAACCAAACCCCTTAATGTACAAAGCACCCAACCACAACAAACAGTACATTAAATGAGCAGAAACTATGGAAAAGCATTGTCTGGATAAGGAGACTGCAGTTACACATACATACACTGCAGAACAAGAGTTCTCCGCCTGGACCACAATGATTCTCCCATTCTATTACTGCTGACCAGGTAAAATGCGTCACCCAGAACAGACCTCTGCTTTTTTGATGTGGAAAACACTGTGGGGCACTATGATGAAGAGAAAACCTGCACAAGATGACTGCTGGCTCCCTTCCCTCCCTGTCCTACACCTGTGCTATGAAACATGGGTTTGTCCACTTGGCAGCTACTGAGCCCATTGTACATCAAACAGCCCAACCTTCCAAGACACCTATAAAATGAGAGTAACAAACAAGTCTTAACTCCTCTTGGAAACACCTTTGTGAAGCAAGAATGAAGCCTCACAAGTACAGTACTTAACCTAGAAACAATGCTGGCCTTTAAAATAATAGCCTAATTGTGAAGTGTTTAACAAACAAAACACTGATGCCAATGATAGGTCACTGCTGCAGGTGTTCAGTGAGGTTTCTCCCTGCAGTAGGCATGCAAACACAGGTATGAATACGTAGATCCAACATGCTGCTGCTGAAATGGATTATATTTGAGGTAATTCACTAATGCAGCAAAGTATTAACGATCCCACTGCCTGTGCATGCGTTTAGGAAAAAGATGGAGCTGTATTTACTGGATTTTTAAAGCAATAGTAAAATTAAGCTATCCATTTATTGAAAACACGAAGGTAAAAGGGATAACCTAGTTTACCTTTGCTGCCCTAACAATCAAAACTGAACAAAAATACAGTAAGAATTGTAACTCTTGATAGATGCTAGTGAATTGAAACAGCCAAGCTTCCTTTTCCTTTTTACAGGTGGTTTTACAGTTTCTATGGAATACAGTTTCTAAGGGAAGACATGTCATTTCATGATAAATACTAACCGTGAAACAAAATATTTTGTCACTTTTCCCCCCCACACATACTATCTTTATAATCCAACCTAGTACTCTTTTGCTGGAACTGAGGAAAGCAGATTTTTCATTTTGGTTTGAGTTCTTTCTCTGTATTACCTTCTACAATAGTAGCAAATACTGACAACCCTGGACAGCATTTTCAGAGGAAAATGAGTTTGTCAGGTCCTGGTGCCTAAGTACATGGATATGAATTTCAAGACTGGCAAGATGTTGATGGCTATCAAAAGTAGCAAACACCATTTGCCCTCTATTTTATTCCCTACAATGAAAACTAAGTCATTATTTCCAACAGCACTCTATGCAGATGAGGCATTCCATACAGCCTGATCTTCATTCCTGGGCCCTGAATCCCCAAAACCATGAATTCAATCTCATGAGAATGTTGCCACTAACTTCACATTGCATGAAAAGATGCATATGTATAAATCCCTTCAGGCTGGGTTTTTAATTATAAACTCCTGAAGACAGAGGATTGTTTTCACAGTGCGCATACACAGTGCCTGCACAGAAAGAGACTCATTCTCAGATTTTAATACATCTTAGAAAACCACAGTAGTAATAAGGCTGGGACGGTGATTTTCCTCCCCTTTAGTGAGACATAAGTTTTCAATCCTGGTGATGTCTATGGCATTCAAAGATAATTTCAAAACAAGTTACATATTTAATCTTCCAATTTATCAGTTCCCTGTGTGAAGATGATCCTGTGAGTAAACAACCTGAAGAACATTGTTCTCCATTTCAAAACTAAGCTAATCCCTTTCCTTTACTTCTGTGTGCAACCAAGTGTGGTGAATGGAATTTATTCTCAAGACCTAAGAAGCAGCAGAAAAACTTTACAACACAGAGTTTGCTGCAGCTGTGAACCCACCTTGTTTGTGTACAGTGAAAGCCAATTTTATAGCTTTGTTTTCCAATGTGTCCCTTAAAGGCCCCTTCCAACATTACTGAACACATTTCAGCTTTTCTTTCCTTTTGTTACATTATATGTTTTTCTCCACATCTGTGTGTAACTCCCAGCCAAGGGAGTTTGCTTTCTCTGGTAAAAATAACTAGAAAGAGAAAATAAACAGGAGAGGGAAAACACAACATGGGATAATACTACACATAATCACATGTCATAGGTTGTAATAGGAATAGGAACTTTTTATTTTTTGACATTTGGGGAAAAAACCTAACTTGTCCCACTCAACCCATATTTACATACTCTGGCTATACTTTATTTAACCCCAAATATGCTGATATGCTTTTTCTGTTTCAAACTGAAGAAAACATAGCGCTTTTAATAGCAAAATGCAATCACAACATTTAAAGCACTTGGAAGTGTCACATCAAGTAACAGTCTCAGTATTCTTATGCAATATACCTCTTTTTGTAGCATACTAAGATATGTACATTGCACAAAATTGAATGACCTTTGGTTTTCATAAACATTAACCATGTTCACCAATTTGAATTTATACACCTAGTGTAGCACATCAGCTTTAAGTATTTCAAATAAATTAGTCAAATTTAAAACAGGTCAGGTATATGTTATTGCAGTATTTTTAGTTCTATTTTCACTATGAATCATCAGAATCCCAACTATACTTATACTTGACTACTCTGTGACCATTTTTGTTACATCTGACAATCATCTTCATCTGGTTCTCCTTAACAGCCTCCAATGAAATTATCACTTAGTCTAATAATTACTCTGGATTATTCTCTCAACACTTCATAGTACATTGTGTGGTGCTACAAAAAGCTAAGTGAAGTGCCTTGCTACAGTGATGTATAAATGGAAAAATATTTTAAAAGCATTTCATTATTAAGAAGTGTGATAACTTGAGAAAAGTGATACATTATCTGCTCTATTCAGCTTGATGTCTCAACAGAAACCAGACGAGACATTATTTCCTCATATTCAAGTATATATGCATAGATATATGTGAGTATTTATATAAATAAAAGAAAAACTCGAAAAAAACCTACTTTTTTTAATACAGTCTGGAAAATTATCATCATTAACTGGTATGACTCAAATGCTGGATTCTTTCAGTGTTGGGCAGCTAATTGATATAGCAGCTCCTTTAAGGACACATAGTTTTGCTCTATAAGATGTATACAACATGCAAAAATGTGCGCTGCCAGCAAGAAATGAGAATTATGAGAAAGGCTGTGGCAGAGGAGTCAAGCTAGCACCCAGACTCACTGCTTCAGAGAATGTGGAATGCATGTCCCCAAAAAGCTTTGGATCTCCAGCTGAAAATCTCCTCTGCAGTATGCAGCTTACAGCTGACACAGTTACCAAATTACTGAAAAATTAAGAGCTAATGATCATGAGCCAACTAATGCATATTTTTAACTGCAACTACCTTTTTCAAATTATTGTTCTGGGCTTTAAAACGCTGTCACAAGAATAGTCTGTGTGGTACCGCTTGAGAGCAAAGTCAATCCCCCAGGCAAGACATTTCAGACTCTGGAAAATCATTTTCACTTCATTTGAATCAGACTGAAAATAGGGTCTGATATATGCACACCACCTAATTTTTAGGGTTCTGATCCTGAAGTGACTAACATAACTTATTAATGCTGGACATAAATATTGCCATCTAGACCTGCTCATATGGCTAAGTATTTGCCCAATAAAAGCTTATAGCACACAGAATGTTAAACACCAGAATAAATGGCTGATAAAACAATCATTCATTTTTATCTTTGCTTTCTAAACTGCTTGTCAAATATTCACCAGTGCCATCAAACAGTAACCAAGGAGGAATAAAAAAAAAGACACCAAGATGCTTTTTATTGTTGTTTTGAAAACCCCTAAGATTTCCACAAATATATTACATGCAAAAAGAGTAATCTTGTCTTTGAAATAAAGCACGCATAAGATAATTAGATTTAAAAAGCTGTGTCAATTCTAAGTATTTGTTTTTCTTAAACTGGCAAGCAGCTGTCATTCGTGACTGTAACAAAATATCCAAAAGAACTAGATCAAAAAGATTTCAGCATTTATCCAATCTACTATTTTTTAAACTGTTTTTACTTAAGCATCCATTTTTTCCTTCACCATGTGCCAGTGGCTAAGTAAATGGGGTACCATGTTCTATAAACTGATGGACAGCTCTCACACAAAGCCACAAGTATCCTTTGCTGTTCATGTACTGCTACGGATTTTCAGTATAATATGACCTCTCAAAATAGATAAAGGACACAATACCAGCATCATATCCAAGGAATTAAGCAGTGTAATTCTCATTAAGGCTGTGCCACTAATCCCTGCACATTCTCTACTGAAAATTTATGCTCAAATTATATATTTCTAGATACTGGTAGAAATTACAGTACTCTAGAATCAGATGATAATTACATAGGATTGCAAATTGTACATTTGTCAGTTCCTAGAAACAAAATGGATAGCCAAATCTGCAATTCCAACGGCTGCTTTCATGCTAGATACAGATACTGCAGTTCACTTACCAATTAACACAAAATCTGCTTTCCTTGTCTTCTTCTTTCTCTAGGATTCAGGCATGTTATCAACCCACACAAAGACAGGGATAAGAAATAACACAGGAAAAACTACTGACTCCACACACTGCATAGAACTGATAAATTCTCCTCTTTAAAACAGAATTCAGATGTTTGAGCATAATCGGGTATCACTGGGTTTGGGTACTTTTGGGGGTGGTTGTGTGTTATTCCCTTCTTTGTTTTTTAAAGGAAGATGAACTACACTATCACTGTGAACTTCAACTTGTGGATTCAAGGTATATAACCTACACAAATCTCCAATATGCAGTTGTATTGTGACAAGTACTGCTCCCTATATGGTTATAACTTTATAAAAAAGCTTCAAGATAGAAAGAATAACCAGAATGTAGAATATACCAAATATCACTCTTCACGTATTCAGAAAAAGTACAAATTGTTTCGCACCCCAAATGTTTTGATCATAAAATAAAAAACAAGTCTGTTTAAATGCACTTCAATTTCTGATTTCTAAACCAGCACAGCTTTAGAGAGCTACCACTGATGCAGCCATGCCCTTGTAGCAGATTTGTTTAAGCGTGACAGAAACAGGTCCTGAGGTAATTCAAGATATTACAGGTCTTGGATTTTGTGCTTTCCATTTTTCAACAAAGAAAACAAGCCTAATCTAATTTGCTCCCATGTGCCATTTAAAAACGTAACTAAGCAGATCACAGCTGAAGTAGATCAGATTAACTGCTAAAGAAAGGTTGTGTTGACAAACTGCACTGAAAAGTTTACCAACACCTTTTGTGGATATGAAAGGCACAGCAAAAACATACAAACTTACTTGCCAGGAGGCTGTCTTGTGTTTAACTTGCAAAGCAAAGGCTGGCAGAATAAGATGTAACACATTTTTATTGAACAAAGAGCTGTTCAGTTGCTGTGACATCCGCAGCAAACCATTACAGGAAAGGGCTTCCATCACCCTTTTCATATCTTTTTAATACCTGGCTGAAGTTGCCATTTTAATTATTCCACTTCACCTGGTAGAATGCCTGTTAGCAACAAGTACAGCAAAAGAAATGTCCTCTGGGGACTGATGTGCCATGCACAGCCTTGTCTCTGGACACACCTGTAAGCCTGGTACTTCCCTCCTATGAAATATTTTCAGTTAAAAAGATTAAAATGTTAACAGAAATATGTGATTATCAGCTTGGTTGCTGAATTCCTAGAATAGGGAGCAGATCATACCATGCAACTAAAATTAAATTCAAAATATTTGGGTCTTTTTCAGAGAAGGATTGAAGTTATCTATCTCCCATAAACCATATATGTTAATGTCACATTTTGTAGAAGGCAGGGAACCTCTGGAAGTTGCAGGAAGAATTCTTATTTCTGTGACACCTATATAATAAAATTAGACCAGAGTACTCAAACTTCAAATTCTTTCACTGACAATTCGTATAATGAGGGGGTTCTGCCTGGTTTTGTAACACAGAAAGATTTATGCATTCATAATGCCTATAATAATTTCTTCAGTTGATTAATTTCAACTAAAATTAAAGAGGGCTAACATTTCTAAATGCAACAGATTTCATAATGAATTTGGTGGCTGGATAGAGGCAAAGGCCTTAAACAGTCTCTCTGTAAGAGAACGTTTTGGGGCTCAGCTCCATAATATGACTAAAGCAATGAGAATCCACATAGGGAACGTTATGAAGGACAGTTATAGGAATTCTGCTATCTAAAATGCAGGGATCCTAGTGTTCATATGGATCCTAGGACTATTTCTTACAGATATACACAAGAAGATTCCTTCCAACATCAACATATTGTGAAGAAAATTGACTGGGCTCATTTTTTTAATGCATAGCTCTCACTGTCCCACTTGGGATTTGACAAAGACAAATGTAAGTGAAATAAAAAAGAGAGTCGTATTTGGGGGAAAGAAGGGTGGAAGATAAAGCAAATATAATTCCTTCTCCAATCTTGCTGCTGAGTTTTCATTCTGGAAAAGCCACATTTCTGTATGTGCAGGGTCCCTATCAGTAACACAGGGGTAATACATTTCTGTCTTTGCAACCTCTCCCAGAGTTCCACACCAAGCAGGACACGAGGCAGTGAGACACAAGCCTGGCAGTGCACTCCAGCCCAGTGCCAAGGTGCATCCAGCACACCAAGGGACCTGTCCCACTGAGCTCTTGAGCCACAGCCACGCTGTAAATCACCAGGAGCATGCCAGGCAAAAGAGACAACCAAAGGTGTAATCAGTGAGCACGCATCCTCTCAGCTAAAGGAAGCTCTGTCACACAAAGCTTGAGACCTCTTCTAACCATATCAGATGTAATTAAACCACTTCAGGCACTGTGGGAAGCTATTTCCAAATGCATTTAAGTAAGGCAGAAAGAATGATTTTAGCTATTGGACCATTAAAAAGGAGTAAAGCTGAGATTCCCCTTTGGGTCTAATCAAAACATACACCAGCAGATGTTTTCTTCTCCTCTTTGATAAATACATATGACTGTGTATCTTCCGGATTCTTTATGAAACACTAATTGCCCACTGCACAGAAGGTCTAATTGACGCAGCATGTGATCACTGTTATTTGCACATTTTTCATAGCTCTAATACCTCAGTGCACAACCCATGGCAGGATACAAGGTGAGCCATTTCAGCCTGAAGGAGCATCCACGGAATGTCACTCAGCTTCATCCTGTCAGACAGAGGGCTCCATTTTCTTGCTCACTCAGGACCTACCAAAACTGGGACAGGGTGAGGAGTTTCAGCAGAATTATGGAAAGAAAGCTGGCTGGCACAAGCTAGCTAGAAATTTAGAGGATAGCAACAGCTTCCTGAATGAGACCCTCCAAATGTGTTTACCAATGTGTGGGATGGCATTGCACACTACCAGTGCACACGCTCTTATCTTCACTAGTGTCAAACTGGGGAGTACACAGGGTGGCTGTCTGGACTGCCAGCCCACAGCAGTGACCCCCAGCAGTGACCAGAGACTGCTCAGCCACCCCTTCTGAAACTCTGTGCGCTGGCAAACCAGGCTGCTCTCCAGGGAACACATCTGCTCTCCCCTCCCACCTGGTGACAGAAGGACCTGCACCTGAGTTTGGAATCTACTTTAGAAAGACTGCAGCTGACAGTTCTTGGATGGCAGCAGAGACCTGGAATCCTGCTCAAATATTTATCTGCTTTATGATTATTAAAAGATTTAATGTAAGAAGAGCTGGAAGATTATAAGAAATACTGCCACTGACTGACGAATTTAGCACAAGCCACACTATGTCCAGGCACTCTCCCAGCAGCTCATCAACTGTTCTCCCAAAACCAACATCAGCCACATACAGAGGACACACACAAAAAAGGAAAGAACCACAGAAACAAGGAAAACAAGCGTCCTTAAGTATTGAGTATCATTAGGAAACAGAGGCAGGCATTTAATGGTGCAAAAAGAAAACAAATGCCTTCACTTCCCAAAACTCGGGGATTTATTAATAATGACTCAATCACTGTTAGTTATAGACCTATTCTAATGCACGAAAACAAAAAATACAAGTGGTATCACAGCCATGTCATGAAAAATTAGCAACAAGACAGATGTCATCAAGTGCAAAGTGAAAAGCAGAACCATACAGAACAACATCCTTCTGTTCACTCCTTATTGCAATATGTGCTCATGTTTGGCATTGTTCATCCAAGACCACAGCAAATGCAATATTGCAGAGCTAGCTGTAAACTAAAACCCTTTGGGCTGAATTTTCACCCCAACACACAGAGACTTACTTTGAGGATGCTTCACAATGTCAACTGGGCATATTTACAGTCCATCACACAATGCAGTGAAAATCTCTGTGCCTCTAATGTATCTTAGCTTATTCTGAAAAAAAAATATTTTTCAGAAGAAAATGAGTTGCTTTTGCCAAAGAACACAGAAAAACTACACTGTGTTACATGCTGTTTGTCATTTTGAATAGGCAACACAATAGTCCTCCTCCTCCCTTCTCATTCCACCACATTAAATATTTTCAACAGAATCTGAGTATTCCTGAAAATCCAGTCATAGACAGGTTCACAGTATTCCATCCTTTGAAAGGCCTATACCAGCCTAAAGATAAAATACAGCTATTCTGCATGGTTTTAAACCTTCTGTTTCATGACCTTTACATTTTAACAGAATACAAGCAATAAACAGGACAGTCATTCCCAGTGAGCTCCCAGCTGCCTTATTATCTCCTTCAATTTGGTTATAGCTTACACTATTTGATACCATATCAATGAAAGGACAGCTTTCAGAAACTACAGCTATTGTAAATAAAATTAATTTCCTAAGGTTTAAATATTTTCTTCCAAGTCTAGAGTTCACTGGATTCTTTTACCAGAAGTCTTTGTAAGAGAATGTCAATCTACCAAATACAAAGTTTATAAACTTAATGACTTCCACAGTTTCAGAACAAAATTTTGGGGAGACAGGCCCAGCACATACCAACAAATAACCTGAAAATCCAAGCACTCATCTGAGGTATTAGAAATACCTTTCTAAAGAATGAAACAAAGAGCAGAGACTTGAACACCTGAACTTGCTTATCTCACTTTCCATCTCATGCAAAGATACCTTCACATTTTTTTCCAACAGAATAATCTGGAAATCACTCTGACTCAAGGTGCACAGGATAGGAGAACTTTTTTCCTTCCAATACTCCTCAGAACAACCTACATCTTGCAAATCCTAAGGCAAATAGCATTAAATTAATAAAAACCAGAGGGTGCCCAGGAACAATAACAGGAAGGAAAAAGGAAAGAAAGAAAGGACAGAGGAAAGGAAGTCAGGAAGTTAGGAAGGACTTTTCATTTCAATTAAATTTCTCCTGTGCTAACTTTTTTTTTTTTTTTTTTTTGATCTTCAAAATCTGAGAATGGTATTCAAGCCCCAAGGAAGTAATTAAGAATTTTTCAAGCTGCATCAACACTGCCAGAGTACTACAGTATATCATTATTTGAAATAGCCAACATTTAAAAGGCATCTTCCAGGATGCCTCAAACTTCTAGCAATGTCATGATCTTTTTGTTCTGACATGATGGCCCAGTTTCTCTGGGTATTAATAAAGTATTTCTTAATTAACATATCTGGCAGATCCAAGAATTATCCTAGTGTTCTAAAAAGCCAGAGCCTAGATTAGGTGGCTCATAGGCTAGTCCTCTTTTAATAGCCAAAAATGAATACTCTTATTTCAGACCAGATGATGAATTCTACATTAAAACCTATAAGCCCATTGTGAACTGTGCTGTGGCAGATCCCCAGCTGTAAACAATTCCTAGCTGTAAACAATCTAACACATGTACTGGAAACAATTGAAATGTGGCAGTCCCCAGCTCCTCCCAGACTGAATTGCACCATTGCTGGTAGGAGTGAATCACTTGTGCATTTCTGATGTGACCCATTACCAGTGATCTGGAAAAGGAGATTGAGGGTTCCCTCAGTCAGTTCACAGGGATGCCAAGCTGGGTGGGAGGGCTGATCTGCTGGAGAGCAGAAGGCTCTGCAGAGGGATCTGGACAGGCTGGATTGATGGGCCAAGACCAGCTGCAGGAGGTCCAACACGGCCAAGTGCTGGGTCCTGCCCTGGGGTCACAACAACCCCAGGCAGTGCTACAGGCTGGGGAAGGAGTGGCTGGAAAACTGCCCAGTGGAAAAGGACCTAAGGGTGCTCTTTAACAGCAGATGAACACTAGATAAGAGTGTGCCCAGGTGGCCAAGACAGCCAATGGTATCCTGGACTGGATCAGCAATAGTGAGTCTGGCAGGAGCAGGGAAGGGATTGTCTGTCCCCTGTGCTGGGCACTGGTGAGGCCACACCTCGAGTGCTGGGTCCAGTTCTGGGTCCCTCACTGCAAGACAGACATTGAGAGAGTGGAGAGAGTCCAGAGAAGGGCAATGAAGCTGGGGCAGTGTCTGGAGTCCTGTGAGGAGCAGCTGAGGGAGCTGGGGGTGTTCAGCCTGGAAGAGGCTCAGGGGGACCTTCCTGCTCTCCACAGTTACCTGAAAGGAGGCTGCAGCCAGGTGGGGGTTGGCACCTTCTCCCAAGTAATTAGCAATAGAATGAGAGAAAACAGCCTCAAGTTGTGCCAGGTTAGGTTTAGATGAGATATGAGGAAAAATTTCTTCACTGAAACATTTGTCAAGCCTTGGAACAGGCTGCCCTGGGTTAGTGGTGGCCTTGGCAATGTGGGGTAAATGGTTGGACTTGATGATCTTGGAGATCTTTTCTGACCAAATGATTTTATAATTGCAGAGATGTAACAGTATGCCACATGCAGAGGCACATGAGCTCTGCCTTAAGGACAGACAATAAAACAATGTCAGTGTTATTCTAGGGCAAGCATGAAAAGTTTCTCTAAAACCTTACACTTTACTTTTTAAATCTGCAGCAACAGCCAGTGGAGTGATTTAAGATTCAGTAACCTGGAAGAATCAATTATCAAGGTCTGACTCAATGGTGTGTAGAGACACCTTTAAAGTTATTTAACATTGCTCTACAGATGCAATGTCCCAAAAGAGGCATTATTCACCCGTACAACTGAGCTTAAGTTTCAGCACAGAAAAGGTGCTGAAACTAGGTTTGCAAAACACTGTTTAATGGAAATTCACACTCCTGGCTTGAGTATTGGGATTTATATCTGCCAAAAATAGTGGAATGAATTCCAGGGTACAGTATGTGTCTTAGTCTTTCGGTTTCCACTCAACCTGATCCGAGCAGTCATTGTCTGGACAAGTTATCTACTCTTCAATTTCTACAGTACATTCAATAATTTCCTCAAATTTTCAGAAGTGAGAACTGCTACATGATGCAATGTAATTTGTTTTTGTTGCTGTTACTGCAGCCAAGTCAAAATACTGCAGTGGTAATATGGGCTAGCAACAACCTGCTCTGAAAAAAAAAAAAAACAGACCTGTTTTCCTTTTGTTTCTTGCTGTGGCACAGGAATAACTAATGCAAATACCTAGCCTTTAACTTCATTTTGCTTTCAAACTGATACCAAATTTGAAAGACAGAACTGTTCAGATCTCTTCCCTAACTGCAGATCAAATACCAATGTACTTGTATTTCACTTGCAAATACAATTTCCATCTTAGTCATCATTTGCAGCTAATCAAGGAATTTCTTCATCTTGTAATATCTCATCTGCTGGTAGTTAGAACTGTGATTGGAATTGAAATTACCATTAAAAACTTCATGCTGCGGTTTCATTACCTGCGTCAAATGAGTTACAATAATCATGAATTATGATATTCACAGGCTTGTGTTAACATGCATCACAACAGGGATCACGAGGTTTCCACTGAAATTTGCAATTCAAGACTTAATTTTCATAAACATCTGAGAATCCAAGCTAGAACTCAACTTCATGAAAGAATGACTGGGGCACTTGCTTTGTCAGAGAGCAAGATAAGTGTGTCACTCACAAGCACACAGGCATATTCATGCATTACACACCACTTGCCCTTATCTGCTCAGCTAAAACATGAGCTCAGACAAGGGGATGGCACCAATCCAACCTCTTTTTAAGTCAGTAGAAAGGCTCTGGTGCCACCTCTTTGTGACAGCTCCCTGCAAGAAACCACACAACTGCACAGATGGCAGGGGACAGCCTTAGTCTCTACAGCATCCCTGCTTCAGGGGGAAGGATGTTGGTCTCAATGCACAAAATCAGCACCCAAAGCTGCAAAGTTCTTGTCCTGGCAGAAACAGTTACTCTCCTTGCTCTCTAGGGCCCACTGCATTTCCCTGAAGGAGGAAGTGTTTTCAACTGGGTCACCATTTCTCTTGGAGGATAAAAAAAAATAGATAAAGATGTAATCCCTCAAGTTATTAGCAATACAAAAGTATGAAATCTACTTCTGCTATAATCACTGAAAGGGGAAGGAAAGATATCTTTCCATTTCTTATTAACATAAAAGAATAAAATACAAAACCATCTAAAAAGTAATTTAATTATGGAGCAAACTGAGCTTTTAAAGCATCACGAAGCTACACAATGTAGACACAAACTACAAAAATTACATTGCCATCAAGTGTTAGATGAAACAACCTGGCATAAAATAACTATGTCAAGAAAAAAAGTTTCATCTTTTATGACGTGTACTCATCCAAAATAATTATTGCAGTCTTTCCACTTTCTCCCACTGCTGCCTTTGTACACTCTATACACCCTTCCCTGAGAGCACATTTCCTTCTCTAAGTCAATATCCCCTGACTTCCCATTTTCTTAAGAACAGATAGTCCAAAGAAGCTAATGATCATATGCCTGCAACAAAAATGAAAGCAAAAAAAACCCCATGCCAGCAATCACCCTGAGCTTTCCATTTGCATTTTGCGCCCCTCTCTTGTATCTGCCTTCTAAACTGAAAATTTTCCAGCCTAAAGGCTGCCTTGCTCTACACCTGCATATTATTAGCATTATGTAAATGACAGCAGGGCCCAAAGAGGTGTTACATTCTCAGCTGAGAGTGCTCAGAACTTGCTGGTATGATCATCACCCTGACGTTACATCAAGATAAGAGATTGCAAAACTGCGGGAAAACAGTTCTTCCATCCCTGCCACCCCCTGTGCGTGACAGACCTGTCACCAAGGGCATCTCCTAGTCCCAGTGACTGGCCTTCACATACTACAGGAACAAAATGTTCAGCAGTAAGTGAGATACAAAATAAACACCAATTTTAATATCCATGCTTAAGGCATTAATCTTTGAATATACCACTGCAAACACTGAAATTAATTGTCAATAATCTGCAAAATAAATAATTTCAGCTTTTAAAAACTGCAGATGTACTAACTACTTAAGTAACACAATGAGAAGTTGGAATTAATTTCTTTAAAAGCTCTAAACAATAAAATACAAATTAAATAGCAAATGTTTACAGGGAAGGGTATCTTCTGCAGGCACCATACAGCTGGCAAGACAGAATTCCATTTTTGTGAATAATCTCGAAGTAGGAAAGGGAAAAGAACAGAAAAAGAGGCAAGAAGAGCAAGATGTAGGGAAAAATGGCAAAAAAAAAATCTGTTCATCAGTTGAAAGAACAGAAAAACATGAATTAGAAAATAAGTCATTAGTGTGAGAGGAAGAAAAATGAGGAGGAAGTGTGAAAAGAATCCAGCTCTCTAGAATGGCAATTTTTAGTTACTAAATAAAAAGTACCACCGTCCAGAAAAACTGCTGCTTGCATGTCTAAATGGATGCCACTCCAGGGAATGTCCAAACACCCTCAGGCATGAGAATCAAAACTGTCCGACTCAGGGAAGTGCAAGAGGAGAGACATTACATTTCCTATCCACTTCCCGGCTGTGATCCAAATCTGGCACAGATGGCTTGTAAATGATTGTCACTGCCAGGAACCTGCAAATGATTGTTGCTATCAGAAACCCACTGGCCTGTGAAAAAATCAGTTTTCATCTCAATCTGGCTGCTGATACCGCAAAGGTGGTGGGGGGTGGCAGAGCTCTGGCACAACTGGTGCATCACTCACTGTCTAAGGCCCATGCAAGGGGTGGCAAAGCCCCTTCAGCCCCTTTCCTAAATCCACCTCTGGCACACTGTAAAGCACAAAACAACGAGGTTTCACACCCAGCTCTGCAGCTCATCTCCCTTGAGCCTTGTCCCATTTCCATTTAAGCCAACACCCTGCAACTTCCATAGTTTGGGATACTTATTTTCCTCACCTCTCTTCTCTGCCTGGTTGATTTAGGCTACCACCTTCGGGGTAGCAATTGCCTCTGACATCACCCTCACACTGATGCCGGGCAAACCACCTTTCATCTCTGCACCACAGCAGGAACACTCCATGCAAGAGCACAGAGTTCCATTAAGAGAGAGCTCTAACTTAAATGGTTAAAAGCACATGACCAGGCTAATTTTATACACTGAATAGCCTGAGACAAGACAGCCTGTTTCAGAGAAGAGGACAGACACAGTATTTGAACTCTTTTCCTTAAAAAAGGAGCTCTTGTAAATTCTCCATGCCATTCCCCACGGCAGGAGGCTGGGAGCGAGCCTGCCTGCACTGCAATACTCTCGGTCACAGACTGCACCTTGCAGCAAGGTGAGCCCTCCACCTGCACTGCTGCCTTCACAATGTCAAAACTTCAGGGTTTATAATATCCCACTACCTCAACAACATGCTCAGAAACAAGTGTGGGATACCCTTGGTCTTCAAGGCTGTTCTTGTTCCAGGACTTGTTTACACATCACACTTTCAGAAATCTTCTTATCTGCCCTAATTGCGATGATTCATGAATTTACAACCCAGCTGTGCTGCTCCACAATTTTCTTCCAACTGTAATCCTTCCCTTTGCAAGTAAATAACTTGTGACTGTTTATAGCTGCAATATCTAAGCACAGCCTTAAAACTTCAGAGCAAATTCATGAAAGCTACAAAAATTGAGCTTAATAAAACCTGTCACAAACAAAAATAATGTGCATTATTACCACCATCATGTACATATCAAGGCATATTATGCCACTGCAAATGCAGGCTGTGTGATCTGCTCTCTTCAGTGCTTTCAGTGCCCTCAGTGCCAAGTGCCAGGTCCCCCCAGGGCACAGTTCATGGGGTCCCCTCTGGCCATGGCAGGTTCATCCACACAAACCAAGGCTCAGCAGCATCACACAGACACTTTACAGAGAACCCTGGGGACTTGTATTAAATTTATTCCTTTGTGGATTGGGCTTTTCAGCTGGTGGTGTTTAGATATTTCTCATGGAACAGGTTAGCTGGTTGTATAAATGCTGCTTTTAAAGTTACAGGATCAAGATTTATTGTTAAAGAAGCAGCTGAAAACATAAGAACAAATAATAATAACAGAGACAGGGGCCTTACTGTAACTGAGTTTACTGATACTTTCATCATGCCTAGCAGCAGTTTTATTTGACTGCAGTTTTATAGTATGAGGAATGTCTTCACTTATTCAAGAAACACCAGCATAAAATAAAAATGAGTATGTTATATTTAAGTAATGTTATAAATTAAAAATGAGTTCAAGAAAAAGATATGAAACAAAAACATACTTTTGAACAAAAAACCTGAACTCCTGTGAATTTGTAATGATTCCCAGACACTTCTGCATTGTATTTTCTACTGGAAACTGCTGAAGGATACCAAAGGAAAACACTACTGTGCCTGAGAACCTAATTCCTCAAGAAGCTACATCTTACTCTTAAGTTCCATTGCAAAACACTTTTGGGGCTGGGGACAGCTACATGGACTGCAACTGATGTTTTTTTAATTGCATCTAAACTATTTTGAGTCTTTATTATAAAGAGCAGAGACATTGTTAAAAGCAGGTAGTTTAAAGAATTCCTAGCTCATTGTACCTCATGTGCAGCTTCATGCAAGTGCTTAATGATATGCTTAAATTTTTATATATGAAAGGTGTTTCATGAAAATAAATGCAAAATACTTACTTTCAAAAAACAGCTTCCCAACTATTTTTCATAATGTTAGCGAACTGAAACCTCATCCTACGACTACTGATATTTCAAAAGCAGAATACTTAAGAGAGGATGAAAAGAGATAAGGGCAAAACACTGAAATCACAAACTCACAAATAATATGAAGCTTTTATTGACCTCAGCACGAACTAGCACTGACACTGAAAAAATTACCTTACTATTTTTTGTTAACTCTCTCAAAATGTTTTCAGCATCTTAAAAGGGGAAGAGTAAGTTTGTGAGCTACGGGCATGCAAGTGGGCTGCTTAATGTATTGTACATGACACACATGGAACTGACTCCCTCTGGCTTATTTCACTTGAAAGGAAAAATATGACATTTTACTAGCAGAAATACAATCCTTCTCTGCTTGACTTAACTCAGGTTTAGAGCTGCACATATGTTCCACTGCTAGAAGAATACATCTTTCCAGACTTCAGCATGCCCAGCAGCCTATGCTCTGTCCCCTACATGAGCAGCAGTGACACCCTTGGCTGTCACATGCCACCCAGACCATAAAGAAGGTGCTGAACCTTTCTCTGGGCTCTGAGAGTCAGCAACCACTGAACTCACCACAGTAAACAAGAATGTGAAGCAAGAGGGCAGATAAGCATGGGGCATTTTGCCCTCAGAGAGAAGATGATCTGTTCTAAGGGTGCACATCAGGTCTCTCCTCCTCCTTGCATATTTCACTCCCTTGAAATGGTACTTTGACCTAATTTACTCATACAGCGCTTTCATGTGTAAACTCAGTCACCTGTGCATTCACAAACCACTGCTTCCTGGGCAAGTATGTTGAGGGGATCCTGGAGGATGCTTTACATGCACAAGTCCAATAAGATTTGCAACAATACACTTCTAGCTCAAGAACTACCTCTGAAGACTGAAAAACAAGTCAGCTTCTCAAGAGAATGCTGTTAGAAGCCCAAATAAAGACACTTCAGAGCAGAACCGTGGTTTGGTTGCCATTTGGTTTCGAGCAGTCCTCAGCAGTTGCTCACCATAAACACATCATTCACATTCAAGAATAACATTATATTAGAAAAGATATGAGTATCATCAAATCTGTGTTTCTCTGAGATTTGCTGCTTTGCCTCCCTTTGTTTGTGCTGCACTGAGCAGAAATAGAGATGTTTTATTTCCTTCTTTGAGGCCACTGCTATAAAACCCCTCAGCAAAGTTTTGGCATTGGCCTCTGCAGAGCCTTGTGTACAGTGAGAGAACGGAGAAACTCTTCCACTGCTGCTGGGATGAGCCACGAACAGCTGTTCCTCTGGTATTTCTGTCCTCATTACAAGGCTTCAAATTGCATCAGAATGCATCCACTAGTCATTTTTGAAGCCTTATTGCCAATTCCTTACATCAATTCAAAATGCATGGGCTGAAAGTGCTATTGCTGAGAGAGTGGCAATATTCTCAGATTCATTGTAATCATGTTTCTTTATTTCTTTCTAATTCTACTGATTTGAACTATGATGTGCACATATCAAAATAGCAGATTTCTACTTGTGCAGTTTTCTTGGAGATTATTTTTCTCTGCGTTAAGGAGTGATGCAATTGCGTTCACGTTGCATTCCTTGTGGCATACGTCTGCTACAAACACTGTCATTGAGAATGTGGCATACTACAACTGACCTGCTTAAGCAGCTGTCTTTCTTTTAAAACGCACTCTGTACCTACTTTAATTCCATGATTCTCTACTGACAACAAAAATAAAAGGTTTATCATAGAATCAACTAGGTTGGAAAAGAGTGCTGAAATCATTCAGTCCAACCTATGACTGAATACTATTGTGTTAACCAGACCATGGCACTCAGTGCCACATCCAGCCGTTCCTTAAACACCTCCAGAGACAGCGACTCCTCCACCTCCCCAGGCAGCTCATTCCAACACCCAATGATGCTTTTAGAGAAGAACTTTCTCCTCATGTCCAACCTAAACCTCCCCTGGCGCACTGTAAGACTGTGTCTTCGTTTCCTGTGTTACTGTATCTACCTTGTTTCACTTACAACCAAACAAATGAAAGAAACATGCTTGCTGTCGTTTTCACAGCACCTTGTTAAACCCGTCGTGATTTCCTTCTGTAAAAATTCAGCTTGAAAAAGACACTTTAACAAAAACTAAAAATAAAAACAAACAAACCCATCATGTTAATGTACTCTGAATAGCAGATTCGGAAAGGGATCTATTACTAGAACAGCCCATCCCGCTCGCAGCGAAGTATTTGGCTCGGTTTCCCCTCGGTCCGCCAAGTCTGACACCAACTATTCCATCGTCCGGTGGTGCATGCTGCCTCTCCACACCCGGGCGCTCGGGGTAGGGCACGGCTGCGGTGCTGGGGGCAGGGGCTCCGCGCACCGCGGGGCTCCGCGCACCCGGGGCCGGCTCCGCTGACGCACGGGGCTCCCGGGCCGCCGCCGCGCCGCGGCTCCCGTAGCTTATGGCAACGGCGGAGCCAATGGCAGCCGCGGGCCGGGCGCTGCCATGGCGATCCCGCTCCCCGCCATGGCGGCACCGCCGGCCCCGCGCATCGCCCGCCCGCAGCCGCGCTCCCGGAGCCGCCGCCGGCGGGGGCAGCGCGGGCCCGAGCCCGAGGCGCGGCGGCAGCCACCGACGGCGCAGCGCTCCGCCAGCCCGCCGGGGCCGCAGGGCAGAACAGCTCCGCGCTCTGCCCGCTCCCCGCGGCGCTGACAGCTCGCCCCGAGAGCAGCCCCCGAACTTCGCGGAGCGGCACCAGCCCGAAGTTGGGAGGCGGGACCGGGCGCCCCACCGGGGAGAGCCCGCCCGGGCCGGCCCGCGATTCGCTCCCCCTGGCTGGACCCACCGCCGCCCCGCCGCGCCCGGGGGAGGGTCCGGCCGCCCCGGACCCGCGACCGAGCTGCGGGCTCCGGCGGGGAACCCCCGAGAGGCAGCGGCTCCTGCCCAGGGGCAGCCCCGGTGCCTCCGCCCCACCCGCCGCCTCCCGCGGGGTCTCGCCCTACCTGTAAGGGATCCAGTCCGCCTGGTGCCGCGAACTCATCTCTCCCCGGCGACGCTGCCCGGAGCCGAGGAGGCGGACGCGGCCGCTGCTACCCGAGTCGGAACCCGCCACGGCGCGGGCAGCATCCTCCGTCCGGGGCGGGGGCGGGCGGCGCGCCGGTTATCCCGGCAGCGGCCGCAGAAACATCCCCCCGGGGAGGGCTCCCAGCGGCGGGCCGGGCTGCATGGGGAGGGGGCGGCCGGGGGCAGCGGGAGGCGGCTCCCAGCCCTTCCTCCCTGCCCGGAGCGGCGGCTGAGTCGCGCACCGGAGCGGGGAGGGGCGGGGGAAGGGCCAGCGGCGGGCAGGGAAAGGCAGGGCAGCAGCGCCGCG